>NW_028186668.1:2843106-2886701 GCF_003343005.1 Rhea americana
TGTCACACGGGACAACTGAAAAGAGTTTGTCCCCATCCCCTTGACACCCTCCCTTCAGGTACTTGTACACATTGATCAGATCCCCCCTCAGTCTTCTCTTCCCCAGGCTGAACAGGCCCAGCTCTCRCAGTCRTTCCTCATAGGGCAGGTGCTCCAGCCCTCTGATCATCTTTGTAGCCCTACGCTGGACTCTGTCCAGTAGCTCCATGTCTCTCTTGTMCTGGGGAGCCCAGAACTGGACACAAGACTCGAGATGAGGCCTCCCCAAGGCTGAGGAGAGCAGTAGGATACCTCCTTCCACCTCCTGGCAACACTCTGCCTAATGCCCCCCAGGAGATCATTGACCTTCCTGGCCACAAGGGCACATTGCTGGCTCAGGGTCAATCTGCTATCCACCAGCACTCCCAGGTCCTTCTCTGCAGAGCTGCTCTCCAGAAGGTCAGCCACATCCTTGTACTGGTGCTTCGGGTTATTTCTCCCTAGGTGCAGGACTCTGCACTTGCCCTTGTTGAACCTCAGGAGGTTCCTCTCTGCCCAGCTCTCCAGCCTGTCCAGGGCTCTCTGAATGGCAGCACAGCCCATTCTCAGGTGTGTCAGCCACTCCTCCCAGCTTGGTATCATCAGCAAACTTGCTGAGGAGTCACTCTGTCCCCTCATCCAGGTCAYTGATGAAGAAGTTGAACAGGATGGGACCCAGCACTGAGCCCTGGGGGATGCCACTAGCCACAGGCCTCCAAMTAGACTCCACGCCACTGATGACRACCCTCTGAGCTCTGCCTTTCAGCCACTTCTCAATCCACTTCACTGTCCACTTGTCTAACCCATACTTTCTGAGCTTATCTAGGAGGATGTTATGGGAGACAGTGTCAAAAGCCTTACTGAAGTCAAGGTACACAATGATGTCCACTGCTCTCCCCTCATCTACCCAGCCAGTCATTCCATCAGAGAAGGCTATCAGATTAGTTAAGCAGGATTTCCCCTTGCTGAATCCCTGCTGGCTACTCCTGATCACCTTCTTAACCTCCATATGTCTGGAGAGGACATCTAGAATGAGCTGTTCCATTATCACCTTTCCAGGGATGGAGGTGAGGCTGACGGACCTGTAGTTTCCTGGGTCCTCCTTCTTGCCCTTCTTGAAGACTGGAGTGACACTGGCTTTCTTCCAGTCCTCAGGCACCTCTCCAGTTCTCCAGGCTCTTTCAAAGCTGATGGAGAGTGGCTTGGCAATAACATCCACCAGCTCCCTCAGTATCCATGGGTGCATCCCATCTGGGCCCATGGATTTGTGGATGTCTAGCCTGCCCAGAAGGTCTCTAATCCTATCCTCCTCAACCAAAGGAATGTCTTCCCTTCTCCAGACTTTCTCCCTCMCACCCAGGCTGCAGTACTCCTGAGGGCTGCCCTYAGCAGTGAAGMCTGAAGCAAAGAAGGCATTCAGTAATTCTGCCTTCTCTGTATCCCTTGTCACCAGGGCCCCCGCCCCATTCAGTAGCGGGCCCACATTTTCCCTAGTCCTCCTCCTGCTGATGATGTATTTGAAGAAGCCCTTCCTGTTGTCCTTGACATCCCTTAACATCCTTTAGGATGTCTTTAACATGYTACAGATGCCCTTAACATTCTTTTCCAATCCCAAAGATGTTTTCTCTGATACCTTTAAAGTTAATCTCAGTAATTCATTTGGAATTTTYTATCATAGGTGTTACAGAAACTTCTCTTGACCATATTATGTTTTGTCYAATTTAGAGCCATTCTGTGAGGAAGAAAAATAAGGGGAAAAAAATTAGTCTCAGTTTTGGTTTGCTCTAAAACTAGTAGGAAAACTTTCAGGTGCTCCCCAAACTATTTTCGTCTTCTTTCCCATTGCTCATGGATTCTGAGCTGCTACTATAGATAGTTGTTTTTTGAATCTTTTTCTCCACAGCTTCTGCAGCTCATGAGGAGCTCTTTGGGGATTTCATTCCACATATCATTTTGGTTTCTTGCRTGGAGGCCGGACATCACTGCATGGGAGATAAATCATGTGGATTTGCCTATTTTGTTTTTCATTGATAAGAGAAGGAGTGAGGCATCTAGCTCAGACTAGCTTCCTGATTTTTAGAGCGTTGAGACTAGATTAGTTCACTAGATTATTCCACCCTTGGATACGRCACTCACTGAGGGGGGTGAGGAGAGAAACGAGGGAGTGATGCTCAACTTCCCACGCTACACAAACACAACCCTCATCTGCGTGCAAATCCTGAATGTTTTTTTTTCACTCTGCTGCTGAGCCCACTCTCTTATTTCATCACGCCGTACTATAGGACATAATTTTGACTGCATGCTGTGGCGCTCTGCCAAGTTAAGAAAGGAGGCCTCTGGCTGGGTCAGGATTTCACTGTCAGATTGATTTCACTTTGACTTTGTCCCCTAGTCTGTAACATCTGCTTCAGGAGACAACTGTCATCTGCATATGCATAGATCCAGTGCTCAAGGCTTGTTTGCCTCTGACCTTCTCCCTTGTTGTATATAGATGTGACAGTGGCAGCCTTCCAGTCTTCAGCAAAMTTGCTTGGGTAGTGCACACCTATGTTTTCAGGCATGCAAAGTTGTACTTTTACAACAGATACTTTTTATATGCTGCCTCACATTTTATCCTACTAAACTACTATCCTCTGCTTGCCGTAACATAGTTTCAAAGCGTCTTACATCATGTCAAAACCATGCGTAAAAATATTTCAAAAAATTACTACTCATAAAAGAATAAAACAAAAGCAGCATTGTATTTTTATTAAAAAATGGAGTGCGGGGAAAATTGTGGCAACATATGACTTTTGGAAGATGGAAATAAAACAGAATAATACACACTAATAAGTGATATTAATGAAGCRTGCGAAATCACAATTACACGATTGTGCTTGTGGGTACGATCTTTGCTTATCATATATTTTACTGAGCAGACAGTAACATGTATGTGTTTGGTAAATCTCTAAGACTGGAGTTCAGGGAAAGTTAGGTGAATCCCAGGAGAAATATTAAGATTTTGCCAAAATAACATAATGACCAATATTTACTTCCTATGTATACTGCATTCAAAAAGCTTATCAAAATGGTTTACTACTGGCTAATGTTTTAGAGAGGTGACATATACAAGAATTGTTTGCAACATATAATTACAGCTGAATTAGATATTTAACTGTGATTAGCAACTTGTCTTGTTATTTTCAACAGTGCAGTAGGCTTTAGATAAGAGCAGACAATAGAGCCATGCAGTGAAGATAAAGCACCAAGCATAAATGGATATGATAGGAAAAACACCTTAAATCTTAAATTTGCAACTTAAATACCATCACCATTGTTGTCAGTTTTTATAGAGTCTGTAATACCATGCTGTACACCTTGAAAGAATTAAATATAAATAAATGTAATAAGCAGCCACAAGTACATTGTCCCACTGGGATGWTGAAGATGATGGATTTATCTTTTTCTTCTATTGTCCATGAATCTATTAACAACTAAAAAATATATATTTCCTTTAATAATCTTCTTTTCTAAGTAGAAGGGAAGCATATTCAGAACAAGTTTCTAAAGTTTCTAATTCAGAGTAGGTTGTCTAAAGCCTTTTGTAAACCTAATCATTTTGCCTAGAAAAAATCAGCTTGGGGATCACATCTGTTTTCCCACAGAACTGGTTAAAAAATATGAAAGGATTAAATATTCCTTTGATATTCTGAAAACTTCATCAAAGTTTCAATTAAAAAAGGTCAGCTCCATAGCTGGCTGAAAAAAACAAGAAAATAAGAAAGCCATAAAAATAATTAAATTTCTGAAATATTTCAATCAAATCACTTTCCAGTAGCAGCCACACTGTATTATTTAACTTACTGCTGGGCTGACTGAAACAGGAAAAGAAAAAGAAAAAGAAAAATAATTTCCCAAATTTCACACAGTGAAAGATAATTTTGCAAATTATCTCTGAGTATTTGGATACCTACAATAATTTTGCACTGTGAGATTGTGGCCAAAGGTCAATTAACTTCACAGGGTGCAAAATTAGAGTATTCCACTAGAAAGGAGACATTTGTGCATAACTTCTGCTCTCGGTTTGCAAGCTTCCTGAGGATTAACATGTGGACCTCACTACTCCTTTTAGTCCTCTGAACAGTCACAACTGCYGGCTCACAACAGAGATAGTCATGTCTGCCTTAATTTGTCACAGCTGCACAGACTTCCTTTAAATGAAATAACATATTTGTATAATCAGATGAGAWCAACAGAGAATACAAATGTCAAATTTAAAATCCAGAAGCTGCAACAGTTGATATTGATACCACATGATTCTCAGAGATATTAAAAATCTTCAGCGCTTTCACTGACATCAATCTAAGTGTTAGGGTCTGAACAGCTGGCTGAAAACCTGCTTTCTACAGAAAATGAAAGACTTCATTAGGGCACCAAGTGCAGCCCTGAGCTAGAGTCTGCCACCCTCAACTGAGGCTCTGTTTCATTACAGTGTTTAGCTCACTTTTGAAATCAGTAACGTGTTGATATTCTAAGGATCATTTTGAATTTGGGAAATTTATACAAGTGTCTACCGCCTGTATTTATTGGGAAGTACAGTGATGAACCTGACTCTTTGAAAGCTTCACCATGAGGTAGACCTCGTGACAGAGCATCACTTGGCTTTGCTGCATGCATAAAAGTGCCTTTTCTCAGCAAAAGCAAATGGTGATCGCTAGTTCTTAGATTAGTACATTATAAATATGAGAGTTTGAATGACTATCTCCACTCCAATTTTGGGAATAATAAAGGCATGAAAAGATCATGTGAGAAGATCCTAGTTGTAAATCAAGCCATTGCAGGAATTAGAGGTAAAATTTGTGTGCTTTGCCTTGCAAAGTTAATGTCTCGGTTCCATTAGCACACATCACTTGAATAGAATAGCAAGTGATATTCTATCACTTGAAAGATCACTTGTACAAATGACGGCAAGGGGACTAGAACTAAATCCTAAAAATGATATAACCATATGTTCTCAATTCCCAGGACAAAATGTCTGATCATATAGAATGATCATATAGAATTTGAAGTACTTGTTAAACTCCTCTATTTTAAAGAACACTAGAAAGAACAGAATGAGATAAGGAAAAAAATATTTTTAAAAATCCTGTTTTGATAGTTATTGCAAATATATAGAAGCGAATTAGAAATTATCATTTGGTATCTGGATGCTCATAGATACTTATAGAATAACCAATTACATAAAAATATTATTAGCCAAGCAATTTTCAAATTTCCAGGACAATAACAAATACTCTCCAGAAGTGAACAGTTGTATTAACAAAAAGAAATAATAAAGCAGAGGAAATCAGGTCACTGCATTTGCACCCACATTTTGCCTAAATAGACTCATTTGTTTTACCGTGGGGGACAGAATGTGGTACTCCCTGGGAGTATCACCTGTGGCACTCCACATCTATGCATGTGGAGTAAACAAACAAAAAAAATATTGCACAGATCAGGACCTCAGCAGGCACAAATACAGAGTAACAATAACACTTTATTAAAAAAACAAACAAATAAAATAAAATAGCTTTGCATGTGTACAATTTTTGTTTATTTTTTTAATGATCAAAAATCCTTAATCTTTAAATATCAAGCTGTTATACAAAAAAACTTGAAATATTGTTGCTCTTATGAAGTTCAATTTTGCCCTCTCCTCTTTTGAAATACGGAACAAAACCCCTCTGGGTCCTAGATCAAAATCATTCTAAGAACTCAGATCAGACTACAAAGGAATGTAATTGAATTATGTCCAGCAATAAAATAGCATAAAGGTAGATTTTACACATATTTTGTTTTATTTTTAGAAACAAAAGCTCCTTATTTTTTATGGATTCTTCATAGTTTATCTTGTTTATTAACTTAACCACAGAGGATATCTAATTCATCATTCTTTAGAAGTTTCTTTCAGCTTTGGAGAGGACACAAGTTAACATTCCTGAGAGGTGACGCTTGTTCTATAATCATACTTCAGGAAAAAGGAGGAAAAAGGAGAGACAGAGGAAAGGCAGAATCAAAACACATGTCCCAGATGGCAGAATAATTAATACTTTATCGCTATCGCATGTATGTCTTCTGCCATCAAATTTCTTGGGAAATTAAGCCCAGAATGTGAATTATCCTGCCATACTAAGACCATCTCCCGCAATAAGCATGCCGAACCGCTTTACTGCCAGCACTTGGGAAAAACAATGTCATTTTCTTTTTGCCAGCATGATTCTCTAGAAGAAATCCTCAGCAAGGAACAGGAATTATATGCAGTAGAGCTAGGTGGTAAAACAAAATAGACTACATCAAGAACAGCTCAGAAGCACAAGGAACTTAGCAGTAAGCTGAGAGAAGATAGTATTTACATTAGACTTCCAGAACATCAGCCATCTGTATACCATCCTGAATTATTACTGCCTAAAAGTGCCAGGTAGATTTTAATCTTTCTTCTTATTATTTTTCCCCTACTATTCTCTTTTCCCTGTTCACCTTCAAATACTCAGTTCCCTTCACTGTTTGACATTGCAGTCTGCTAGTTTGTACTTTCACAAACTCTTAGAAATCTTTGCTGATATTCATACTTGAAGTGAAATGTGAAGGGTAAGAAAAGCCAGCCAATYGTACCTTGAAAGTGCAGTGTTCTGATCCATGATCCCATATAAGTCTTGGTAATTCCAAATTGTATATTCTGTCTTGGTGATAAAGAATCCAAAAGAAAAATGTTCAGCATTTCCACAGCCCTTTCCATTCTGAGCTTTACAGATATTACAGACATTCCTGCAGGGAATCATTTGGACCTAATAACTAAAAATAACAATGTAGAATTTGACAGTTCCTTGAAAGCAGATCAATATTATCACCAATGTTCTGCAGATGAAGAAACTGAGACACTCAGAAGAAAAGACTAAGAGAAAAAGAAATGTTTAAACTAGACTATCTAGGGCTTTTGCTTCTTACAATCCATCTTTAGCATCCAGACACATGGCTTGATTACTAGAGATGTCAGATACCAACTGATCTCATTGATTTCATTCTAACCAAAAGGATCAAGTGTCTGCTGTCACTTTCAAAAGAAAGAAAACAGCTTATTGACGTGCAAAGCCTGGTCCTGAGGAGACTCCACTTGTCCTGTGTTTTCACAAATCTGATAATTAGATAAATACAATAAATATTTTTGGTACAAAAGCAGAAGTTATCTACCCAAGTGTTTTTGTCCAGTATTCAGGCAGAGTAACAATAGTAAACACTTGGAAAATAGTGATCTCTTTTATGCCTTATAGGACTACTCATTTTTAGAATCACTGACTTTGTCATTTCTCCGTGAAACTCTTTTTTTTCTTGCTTCAACAGTTCTTACTCTGCATTCACCAAAGACATCAAAATGCTTTCATTTGCTTCATCTTTTATTGCAACCATGTATTTTGTCTCTCTACATCCTTGTTCTGACTTTTGATTGCTCTGCATATCAAGTACCAGTTTGTCATCATGGCCTCAACAATGACAGGAAACCTGGAGAAGACTCAGTAGTGCTGTTAGATAAGCAAGGTGCAAAAGGTGCCCTCACTAATGATAAGGTCATAGCTGAAAAACAAAATTCAGTTTTTGCATCAATGTTGGTTATAAAATGATTTAAGAAGTTTTCAAAATTGGGGTTTTAATCTAATGGGGAATGCATTAGAAGCATTCTCTCAACCGAAATTTCTACAGAAGAGGTTTGGGAAGAGCATAAAAAAAGAACAGTAAAAATCTTCCACAAATTGCATCTAGCACTCACAATTTCTATAGGAATTAAAATAGAAAAGGATTCGGGTATTCATCATTCAAATCAGCCTCAATATCAGAGGACAATGGGCAACAGTAATAATGCTGGTTTCTGAAAGTGCTCCAATATACCTGATTTCCAGCCAACAAGCTGACAGTGTAGCACAGAATAAAATTAGTAGATACATAGTAAATGTGGTGAAGGCTTAATGCTCTTTTTGTAGTCAGATTTCACAAAATTATTAGAATATTTTGATAAGTTCAGTGAATGCTGGGAGATGAGTGAAATGGATGAAACATAGAATTGGAACTCCAAAAAGCTCTTGAAAATGTCTTTTTACTAAAGCTAAAAGAAGCTCAGCTTCAAAGGCCAGGAGAAAATGGCTGGTATTCACATTTCAAAGTTTTTCACAATAATCACAAATAAAGCTGACAGCAAAAAATTAATAAAAGAAGCCTTGTTATTAAGTGATAAAATTTCATCATTAATTTTATTGACTGATGTAACATGGGGAGAAATAATTCTAACTGTACACACATAAGGCATTAAATTAGCTGTGGCCATAGAACAAAGAGATTTTGAGAACATTCTGGGTAGTTCTCTGAAAATATTTGTGGTCTCATTAGTGATCAGAAGGACAGACTGGATGTTAGGAATTGTTAAAGAGAAACACAGAAGGAAAACAAAGAACTATGTAATGATAAGGTTTTTTGCAATTCAGGCTGCACATTTTCAAAAAGACTAAAGGAAATTTAGAAAAGGGTGACGAGAATAATAAGAGTTAATGAAGGGCATCCATCAAAAAGAAGGAGAAATAGACCAGGATTGTTTGGATTTGAAATCAGGAAGGTGTGATACGACTCTATAAAGTAAAAAATGACATAGCAAAGGTGAACGGGTTTTTTTTTTTTTAATAATGCAAGTACTAGTGATCACTCAAAAATTTGTCAAGCATAAGGCTTATATGAAAACATTATGAAGTACTCTTGACAAGAAATTGGATTATTAAACTCATCCCCGTAGGCTGTGGTGGAAGTCAATGTACAAATAGCATCAAGAAATATTTATTCATAAAAAAAATAATAATTATTTCAGAATTTCAGAACTTCAGAAAAATTTACTTCATGAGAAAGTCATGAAAGATATAGTCCTAAATTGCTGATTCATTTCAGTCTGAATTCCAGAGGTCCCTAAACCACTGATTTCTAGACATTAAACAGCATGGAATTTTCTGTACTTGTCTACTTTTTATTCCCCTCCTTTAAAATATGATACTGGCCAGTTAAAGTTAAGATACTGAGTAAGATGGACCATCTTAGTTGTTGTTACATTTTGGTCTAATCTAACAACTATTTTGAGCTCCATTGCCATGTACGTATGTAGCATCTGCTCTTCAGCACTATTATGACCTATACTCCTAGCCATATAGTGAGATTTGGCTCTTTCTCCCACACATGATTTCATGTTGTAAAGCTTCTGCTTGGTTACTGATCCTGTGTGTATCACACAGCCCACTACAATTCTCATTCTTCAGCTCCTATCTTTATAACCCCCTTCCTTCTCTCAGCTTACTAACATTAATTTATGCTTATAGTTTCTTCTCCAATTTCATTTCCTCAAATTGTGCCCCGTTGTCTTTCAGTCTTTTAATACTCTATCTGTCCTTCCAGTGACCCTTGCAACTCTTGGCTACCTGATGCATTATATCTATTTAAATCAATACTTTCTGAGTTTCTAAGTTTAACCTACTTGTCTGTAAAGCTAACTGCTGCCCATATGATACATATTATTGGAAGTGCTAATAGCCAACATACATGGTATATCTAATCTCAAGTTAGACTGAAAAATTGACATGGGAATGGCATATTTATCTCTATTTTTTGTAATACATTCTATAACCCACGTTTTAAATATTGTRTGCAACCTCACAGAATATTTCACAAATAAATCTGAGAATTTATATTCTTATGTTCTGACAGATTTTAGGAAAGTTGTTCTGCAGCACCAGCTGAAGCATTCAGAGCATTTTATCTGATTATTCAACACTCCTATTGCAGTAGTGCTTGTAGGTCTGTAACATGGATCATAGCCTAGGAAGAACAACAGTAGCAGGCTTATCAATGATGCAAACTGCTTAAATCTGTCTATAAAGGATGTGCTACCTAGCTAAGAGGCCAGAATAATCAGCCATAATTGCAAAGAGTGCAGAGATAGTGAGGATCAAGTTGAGAAAAGAATCAGTAGAGTATGACCTACCAACTGACTGTTGGAAGCTACCAAAAGAGAAATCGTAATTTGGGATCCCAGTTTCCAGAGGCATAAACATGTAGGTTGCTGTAAATGGAAAAACAAAACAAAAAGTACTTAGGCAGCCAAGTGTCACACTACACTACAACCTCTACAGAGAGAAAAAAAGATGAAGTTCGTCTGAATAAGCACATTTTTAGATTTCAGAATCTAATGCTTTCTGTTTTAAAGGTAACCATATTAAAATTTGACTAAATCTTGTGCTTATATCCCACATTTCGAAAATCTTTAATAAATAGGTTGGAATCTTTTTGAAATGATCAAGTTCACTTTCAGAAACAATGTTCCTGACATTAGATGAATGATCTACAAACAGTAATACATTTATCAGAAAAGTCACCAAAATATTATTATAGCTAGTTCAGTCATGGGGGCACAGTACCTTTAGAAATCTGATTTTTTTTTTAATAAGCATTCCTATATACACCAAAACATTTTGATGGGATATTAAACAACAGCAAAAAATCTATGGAACTAGATGTAACGGAATAAGATAGTAAGCTGAATCTGCCAAGAAAATCCTATGTTATTACTTATTCCTTCTGTTGCTAAAAAGTATGAATGTGAAAACTGGCCCTAAAAGCAAGTGGCAAGTAGGTCCATCTGGCTAAACTTACTACAAAACATGCTGATCTTGTCCATGCTRCTTATTGTGAACAAACTCTTATCATGCTATCTCTGAATCATGCATGGACATCGTCTGGAAATGTGATAGTTACTACAGCCAAAACCTCTATCAGAGAGTTTCTTAACACACTTCTTAACACACTTGTTAAGAAAATTTAAGGAGGATTGTGTGGCAGAGCTCAGGCAAGAGGTCTGGCCAAACTAAATTAACTGATGCATCTTTAAGCAGGACCCTCCTCTCTTCATTACTGTGCTTGATCCTCCCCAAATCTTAATTGGGCCACAGTAAGAAGAGCAAGCTACTTAATAATATAATAATAATATTTCTTGCTGTAGGACAATGCAAATACTCCTCTCCAAAACAAGAAGAGTGTTGGCTTATCTTTGCTCACTACACTTTTTCCCCAAATCTTCAGCCAAATCCAAGTGACATATTACTACATGACGCATCAAGTGACACAAGGGGTGAATAACTTTGCCAATTGTCTCTTGCTTTTTCTCTCCCCTCCTCTCTTCCCTCTCCTACTAAACCTGTTTCTGGACTATCCCTGATAGGAAAAGTTAACACTTCATTCCCTGCACCTGGTTCTGCCTAGGTAAGAGTCTAGCCCTAAGTGAGCATTTGGATAATGGCTCTGCAAAGTGCTGCTTGTTTRAAGCTTTTAAAATGAGCTCAATGTACTTAGTGTTCATTTGAATTCTGGTAATTACTCAATGATTTAATTATGTCTGTTAATGAGATTTCTAGGAAATGTTTTATTATGTGGAGACCAAAAATCATTGTGAGTTGAAATTATATTGAATTAAGTATTGGTCAAAGCATTAAAAAATCAAGTTCTCTCTCAGTAAAGTAGGTATTATTTTTACTACTAGCTGATTTACATTGAATGTAAATTACTACTGTTTGGAATCAACAGTTTATATAACTTCCTCCTCCAGGTAATTCCAAGGAAAGCATTGAAATTACCCTAGGGATGAATTCAGCCCGCTATTTCTCACTTGCTGCCCGCTATATTTATTTTATGCCTACAGGCTTCAACGGACTCTAGGAGACTTCTTCATCTTCACCTCTGTTTAATTGCAAACACTTCCGGTTTTGTCTTATACCTAGCTGAAAGAGGGATAACTGATTAGGTTAGTTTTCATTAGTAATTGTATAGCCTGAATTAAGAAGTATTCTTCTACCAGACTTTTAAGGATCTTTTAATGAGATAAAACTCAAGTGATAGCATTTTCTAAATAAAGACACCTTGAATATATTTCACACAGCCATTTCTTTTCAATAGTACTTGGTATAACATTTCCTTTTTATTTGTTCTTTCTTCACCCACTCTGTAAAAAGAAAACATTGGCAAAAAAGCTTAAACCAGGATCCAGGCCTCCCTAATCTCAGAAGAGGGCCCTAACTAATCGTACCCAGAAATACTTCCTCTTTCTTCCTCTACCTTTTTGAAGAAGCATGAATTATTTTCTGGAAAAAATGAAACAACATTGCATATACCAAATCCTATCTCCTCTCTCCAGTATTGCTGGGTGATTAAGAGACTCTTGAAGTAGATGAGATGTGTCTGAATATCGTAATCAGAGAAAGGATTTGAACATAGGTCTCTGAAACCATCGATGTGTGTTTTAATTGCAGAAAATTTGAAAGAGAAGGGAAGCAGTATTTCCACTTCTTGAAATACTAATTTCTGCTTGGATTCAGAAAGAAAGGAGGAGCAATCTAGTACATGAGCCTGTTGTCTAGCCACAGCGGTTGACACCCTTTGGATGTCCACGTGCGTTCTGCAGATCTCCAGCTGCTTTCCAGAGAGGTGCAGCACTCCTGTACCATATCTGCAAGCCTTGGGAGGGTACCTCAGGCACCCCGGAGAAAGGAAYATGGCACTAGACACAAAACACTGACGTTCAGGCCTCAGAATTGTTTCCCTAGAAGTGAGCAGTGGAAGCTGTGACCGTGTGGGCTAGGCCTAAGCAGCTACCTGCTGAATAAGCCATTTTTGTGATTTCCTTTCTGAGATACCCAAGTTTTTCAAAGCCATTTCATAAAGAACGTAGGCACTAACTCGAGTTTATGGATCTTTGATCCCTAGATGTTTTTAACTAAATACTTTAACAGATTATCATATTATTTTTATTTCAATTTGAAAGTTACAGTTGAGATCGGTTAAAAAGYTTCCTTTAAATCATTCTGATGAACAAAAATGACTACCTAAATCCACAAACTATAGTAAATAAAACTTTAATTTTACTAGCATACATCCGTAAAAAGTGTTTCCTCATAGTCGTGTCCTTACATACATTTTTTTTGGATAAAACACAATTTTGCCTAGAGGCAACAAGAATTCTTAATCAACCAAAGTTTAAATGTGCCAGAAGCTTATCTGAAAAGACAATATACAGACTGCCCATGATACTAATAATTGAAAACATTRATACTTTCAATTTATAAAACTTTCTTATTTAAAAACTCATCAAGTGATGCTGGCACAATCAGAAATCACTGCAAATTGTGTATAAAATATATCAATATACCATCATTGYCTACAGAACAACAAAACTACTAGCTTCTGGCAATAAAAAAAGAAAGAAAAGCTGGCAGTTTTCCTGGAAAGAAAGTTTGTCTGGAGGCTGAGGCAGAGGAGGAGGAAACAAAAATCTTGGACCTCTTTGTGACTCTGCAGGCATATTTTGTTTYGCTGGTCAAGCCAGGTAATTTATCTGTGATTTTGYCAYTTTAAAAGTGAGAACCCTAGCGGCTTGTAGGCATTGAAGGACACACAAAAGCRGGTCCAGATAYAAGTTTTGTGGCTTGGAATCTGACAATTTKACATACCTGTTTATAATAATATTTATACTGATCTGAAAACAGTTTAAAAATGTGACTAGAGCAGAACTGACAGCTAAGCAATTTTTCCATTGTCCTACACAGGCAAATATAAGTTTGCATATACGTATTTTGCAGATACAGCTTAGGKAGCCTTACATCTAAAATTCCTAAAAGTTCAACACAAACCTTCTCAGAGCCATATTCAGAGCTAATAACATCAGAAATGGATTTGCACCCACTACATCCTAACCTGTCTTCCTTATTGAACRTGTCACCACTTGCCTAGCAGTTGCAATTCAAATAAAATCAACAACCTTTGTCTTGAGATTTCTGCAAATCTCACTGTTCAGCTCATTCTCCCTGCTCTTCATTCAGAGCATCCAGCTGCATCAATATATATCCCACAGAGACTGAGCATAACTACAGCTGTCACAGCCCACTGGGCTATCAATATCCCTGACACCATTGCTTCTTTTGCAGATTGCTGTTTGCCTCATATCATTCCCCACCTCTCTTTCCTCCTTCACTTGATTCACTAGTACTTGTCTGATACTTCATTAGGAAAAATAATCTTGCCTTCAACTACGTCTTTTAATAGTGTGACTCTGAACTACACTAAACAACAGAATTTCCAAATTCATTTGTCATGAGAAGCACAAAAGTGTATTAAACTATAACAAAACTATTTAGGGAAAAATAAAATAAAGCTTTTCCTTTTTGATTATAAAATAATATCTGATAATCAAGCACATATAACGTTAAGTTAAAATTATGCACTGGTTATGGTCTAAAATTATCTATTGTTTGTATTTTCTAACAATCATAGTTATATGATGTTATAGTCACCTTGAGGAAAATTTGGACTTTCCAGAACATACATGCACAAGCACACAGAAAGGAGAGGCACAATCATAAAAGCTGTCCACCAAAATTATTAGTAATATCTGTATAAGACTTTGCATTAATATTGATTCAGTAGCACTAATACTGCAATGTACTGTAGTTCACGTTTTATATAATAGATTGTTCAGTTCATATAATAGATATGGCTGTTAGATGGGTACTAGTGTATTATCTAACAGATTAAAACAGAGTTATCTTTCTGCAATATTTTGCAGCAGTCAGGTACCAATATGATAAGATCCTGTTTTAGATTCTAAATTGGATTTGCATTTTGATTGTCGTTTTTATGCCAGCAGTGTATTTCCTGTTTTCAGAATACACTGAAATTAATTTTTGTTAATTAGTTTTAGAAACCAAGAATAATTGAACATTTGTGTTCTAACATTTTTTTTTTTTAGTTTTGTATAAAGGCCGTGTGCCCTTCTGACAGGCACAAGACAGTATTTGTAGTCCAAGAGCAGGAGGGGTATGGCACCTTTAAGCCACTAAWTCACAAGTGTAAATTTAGCCGATCCTATGACAGGATCGTTTAGACAGTCCTAAAGAAGAGAGGGCCAAATGCATAAAGTGACCTGGGTATAATGACATCTGCCTTACAGGTGCCCTCTCCCCTTTAAAGAAATAACCAAGTTCAATTAATTGCTTTACGGAGTGCATGTGCACTTTGCAGTGAAATCACATCAATACACTGAGGGGGAAATAGGAAACKCTGGTGAGAGATACAGGGGGTATAGATTAGGAGATTTGAAGTAAGCATGGGGTGGRGGGCTCTGAAGTGAGCTCTCCCCCTTCCCAGCAAGTGTTTTGGGAAACATTCTTGGGAACATAAATTCCCCTTATTCTTTTCTATTTTCYGTTATGATTAATGTATATGAATAACCAAAAGTGCATTATTCATTTTGATTTTCTTTTTCTCTAAAAGAACAAAATAAAGACAAGCTTTYTGGATTTTTTAATCTCTTACTTTGCAAGTGCTGAGCTCTGTCACTTTATGGAATTAGTGGTTCACTATCAGCTGTGAGGTATGAACTAAACTGATCATACACAAGTAGGGGATAAAACAGCTCTTTAGGTGAACTGTCACGAGGTATGATAGCAGTATCTAAGGAACTGTCATTTCCAAAATTCTGGGTAATACATTTCTTGCTGCCTGTGCTGAGGGAGGGAAAAGGGGACAGAAATTCATATTTATTTGCTCTTAAAAACAAGGGGGTGCAGCTTGTTTCCATGATTTGCATAAAGAGCTGTCACATCCTGCCTTCCCTCTGAAGCACCTGCAATTCCTCATTTCTCCAGTTCAGCATAAACCAGGCTGCTCTGTTGTGCTGTCTTCAGAGATGGCAATCAGCTATTGGTAGCTATTATCTCCTGCCAGTACGTGCACAGGAGCACTAGAACAAGGCAAAGATCCCACAGAGTCCCATCCAACAATATCGTCGATCATCTTAATTAAGTTTTAGTGTTTTCAATTAAATTATGAATGTTAAGTTTGTAAGTAACCAATCATATAGAACATAACTTGATAAAAATGAAGGTATTCAAAGAAGAATTAAATTTCCACACTGCTATGAATTCGTGACTAAGTTTTGCAGCCACGATTTTAAACCATTGTTTCATTCTTTCATGTACACAAACAAACTACTCCTTCAAAGAAAACCTCATCATATTTTTCCTGCCTTTTCAGGGCCTGAATTATGCAACAGAATGAAAGGTATTCTGTAGAAGCAAAGAGAATCACTTTTGTCAGCACCTGATTAACCAAGCGCTGTAAATTCTGATGGAATATAGAAGTTCTGCCATTTTATATAAACATATATATATATATATATATATATATATATATGTATGCAACATTTGCAAACCTAGCCTGAAGCAAACATGATTGTTCTTAATATTCACACATCTAGTTAATAGCAATGGCTAATAATGGAATCTTGAAAAGTCATTGTTAATTTTAATTGTGTTTTTCTAAGAATTACATACAGGAAGGATCTCCTAAATTAAAGAGAAAAAAATGTTTCAAAAATATTTTTGAAGAAAGAAAGGTTTTTTTTAATTCTTTTTCAGTGCTAGTAACCTCAAATGACTTTTCATTGTTATTGTCCTTCATTTTTCCCCCTTTTTGCCATGTGCATTTATTTTCCTTTAAAAGATGTCTAAAGTGTTCCATTTTATATTTTYCATTAATAAATCTTTTTTTGCATAAATGTTTTTTACATAAATGCATTTTGAAGGAAAATCTATTTTCCACTACAAAGAGTTTCTAGTAAAGTTAAATGAATAAATACATGGTGGCCACTATCTAAATATCATGGTTCCCAGAAATGATGCAATAACTTTACAGATGCAAAGTACATCTACAGCATATTTTTATATTTGGCCTTCTCTCTGACTGTTCTCAAGTTTCTCAGATGAAAAACAACTGTTGTCAAGCCACTAAAAGCCCTACAACTTATTATTCAGTTGGAAAATTTGTTTCTCTATGAGTTCACACAGAGAGAGCAACACAATATTTTAATCTTTYAGACCGATTCCAGAAAAATGCTCAGTGTGCTAGACTGAGATGTCTAAAAGATATTCTGTTCCGCTGTATATATATTCTCCAGTATATCCTGCAGCTACTCCTTATTTTGTGATGGCATTTAAAGATGGAATCTGCTAATAAAAATTTTTCACRATTGTTTTTATACTACCAAAAAGTYAAAATAGTGAATAAGTACCAATGCATAAGCCCAGAAAACTCTCAAAATTGTTGTTAATTTTTAACTAGATATCAAAGGATTTTTAAAAACATAAAGGAAAGGAAGAAGCTGGTAATTTGCATATAGCTAGTGGTAAAARAAATGCAAGAAGTATCAGTATATAAATTAGAAATAAAAAATAACTGGCTTAACATATAAAAATTCCAGACATTTCAATAATGTATTTTAAGTCACAGGCAAAGATGTTGCAGTTTGGACCTTGCATGCCTAATAATAGTGAAATTAGATAATTATCTAACTGAGAAATAGGCAAGTTTTCAAATGTCCAGATGGTTCCACCACCCACCTCATTTAGCGAAACTTCCTTTATTCACACTGCTCTAACATGCTGTCCATTTCCTCAATTTGTACCCATTAGCTGACAAGAAAAGGGCTGAGATCAGAAATCAACAGGCTCTGACAGGAAACCAATTCTCAGGGGCCTTCTTAGAAGAAGTAGGATTTTAACCGATGTTGCCCAGGAGACCGCGGTAGCGGCTAAGTCCCTATCTGAAGCGGTATTAATCAGTGAAGCAGGTGAAAGGATTTACAGTGCAAAGACCTCTTCATATTCTTTATAATCTGTAAGGAATAATCTTTTTCCCACAGAGGGGAGTGTGTAGGCTCAGCGTAATATAACTCTGATATAACTTATTTCCGTACGCTAGTGAATAAAAATTTCATATATCACAAAATGATCCGCCTACAAAATTGATAGATATATGGATTTATGGGGGAAGAAATCTCAGCGTGTGTGTAAACTAACATTTGAGAGAGAGYAATGTTTTGAACGTACTGAGGAATGGTTACAGCGCTGTCGCATCCTCAGCTGWGCCACAGCCAAGAGCAAGATTTGATATGGGTCATGTTTCTAAAACGTACACACTCCTGATAGAAACGCGATGAGTTGCCTAAAAAGGGATGATAGTAGGAACGTGCAGACGAGATCACTTGACAGATGCCAACCTCTAAAATATCAAGAGATACTAGCTTCTAACTAGCATTTTATATTTCTGCACATTCTATCGGGTCCCACCAGTCTGTATTTTAACTAACACTTCTCTCATCAACCTGGTGATCCTAAAAAATATTCTAGCTCTTCTTAGCTTTAGTCGATCATACTGTGCCCTTGGAAATGCAAATGTTCATTATGCCAGAATGGCAAAGAGATCACTTTATTTAATTTGTAGTATGTAGATTAAAATAAATAAATAAGTAAGATATTTGGAGTTTTGTTTTGTTATGGTGGAAGTAATTAGCAAATAATGAAAACTTCATTTCAAGGTCTTTAGCAGTGACTGCCTCAGAGAGAAGAGTAATTCACCTGACAGAGAACAACAGAGCTGAGATGCTGTGATGACTGTATCTGTTACACAGCCTGGGAAACATATTAGATAATTATCTGTAGACATAATGATTCCCAGACAAAACCTAAATTAAAATGGAGTTGCTACTGAGAGTACATATGAGTAATTTAAGCTAAATTACAATGCAGGCTTTCTATAGTTATCATTAAATATTTCATTTTAATTTGAGACATTCTGGGTGAAGGTTAAAAGAAGGCCATGCATGTTGTGATGCAGAAATCCAGTAAGGGGACTGAAATCGACTTACTTCAGCAGTGTCAGGGATACCACAGATTTCCAATGAACCAGATTTTGCAGTGAAATCTAGTGCTTACATGGCATCTGATAGCAAAAAATTCATTTTGGTTATAAGCGAATGTGTCAAACTATCAAACTTTTCCAATACAACACAAATAGGAGACACTTTGGAACTGACGGTGTATCAGCCAGTACTAGGTGATGAGTGATCAAATCTTTAATAACCAGGAAACTAAAATCTTAATCTAAAATCTTTAATAACAAATAATCTAAAATCTCCTAAGAACAAAATTTGCATTGTGCATGTGAAAAAGAGGAAAGGAAGGCGACATCTCTGAAGCAGAAAAGGGGGAAAGACTCAGAGAAAGATTAATAATTACAAGCCTTAAGAACAGCAGAAGAGGTTGGTTTGACCTGCAAAATAAGTCAATGCAGAGCACTGAGCTGACGGTTGTTCTGAGTTCTACATTCTGCATCAACATTTGTCAGTAAGAGATAACCAATATGTGAGCTAGAGCCTTAAGGAGGAAAGGAAAAAGAATGAGACAAATCAAAAGCATAAATCCCAAAAGAGAGAAAGAAGGTTACCGAGGCACTCTTATTTACCTGTTGGAATAACCAATTATCCGTTTAGAAATAGCAGTACCTCATGTCATCATCSTGCTTGTTCTTCAGCTATGAGCACTGTCTCAGGTAAGGGGAACACCAGGACTTACAAATTCATTCTGAAGACTGCAGAGTTTCCATTTGTTTGGCTTAATAAAAGACTGTTTTTTTTAAAAAAAAATCAAAGACTTAAAAATAATTCCTTTGAAATGATTATTCATAAATACCTCTTAAAATATTACATTTGTATTGCTTCAGTACAATAGACTAAGATGAACCATCACCTCTTTCAAATCCGTAGAAATTAAAGAAAATTTCATAATGATGTGAAGTCAATATCTTCCATAAGATCAAAAGAATCAAGAGGCATCTAGTATATGGACAAGAAGCATATGGGCAATAGTCCRCTATTTCTGTTGTTGATTTGCTTGAATACAGTGGGAGAAGGGTCCCTATCAAGTTTTTGAATTATTACAGTTTGCATTACTGTAATTTTCAAAGGGATTACAGTAACTACAGATTGCATTATATTCCTTTAATTCTTTCCTTCACTCATTGGAAATTTAATCAAGGAAGTGATGCTTAACTTACTTCCCCAATAAATAATTACCAAAACAACAATACAATTCAACTCACTAACTCCTCCCAGTCAGCAAATCTGCTCAGCTGGTTTTCTGCTGCTATGGTGGCAACTGCTTTTTGCTCTGTAAATGGTGAAACATTAGGAAAGAAAAGAGATCGAACTGTTATATCTTTCTCTAGGTAACAGTTGTCTAGCACTTAGGTGTACCTATTAGAAGCCTGAAGAATTGGACATTTTTGATGAGGAATTAGAATCTGGTTTTAATCTGTGTGGTTTCCTTGATCTCTCTGGCTCAGTAACATTAATATTGAAGCAGAGAGAGCTCAGCAGAAAGCTTCTTTGCTACAAATAACATGAATCACTAACTGCTGTTTAGAGGCATTCTTTCATTCAACTGTGCTGAGGAAATTTCCTCCCTTTTTCTTTTCTTTGCATTTCAAAACTTGCAATCTAAAACAGAACAAAATGTCCAGCTGCTAAAATAGATATAAATTGTATTTTAGCTGTCAGATGCTTTTGAAAATATACTTGTAGTAAACTGTACAATGTCATTTCCTCCTCCACATGTAATTCCTTACTGTCAGCTACTGGGCATTTAGTTAATATCAGAAAATTGTGCCTTTACAAATAAAGATTTAATTCATTTTTTTCCCTTGAGGCTGACCTACAAATAACTGTTGTACTAGTTTAATTTTGCTATTAGGAGCATGTTTTTACCAAATTGATTAAGAAAATAAACCTTCAGTTCTGATTTTAACAAGCTAGTGTTAGATTGTCTCTTACCAGATAAAATGTATTTCCATGTAGTATGGAAATAAGCTATCCTGATACAAGTACATTTTTTCTTTTTCTTGTATTAGTAATATAACCATATGCTGTTTTACACTATGCTGCATAATAACCATATAACTAGGAGGATAACTGTAGTGCATAGCGAAACCTCTAGAAAGCATGCATTTTGATGAAATGAAGAAGTGCGAGGACAAGTAAAAGTAGCAAGGCATAGATAAATATAAATTTGTKATATAAAGGGATAACAATAATTCATGTATTTTACCTACACAACAGAAATACACTCCTTCAAAAATTTTGCTTTTACATTCTTGATATAGAAAAAGACCCCTGAGTCTGCCCCACAGCCTGCAGCTTTCCCGGGATACGCTCTGCAGATGCAGTCTGATTTCTTCAGGGTGAAACCTCCTCACTCACATATCTCTTCCCAGCATCTGGTTTCCACAGAAAGGGCAACATCTGCACGCTCCTACAGGAGGGTACTGCCATGTGCTTTGAAAGGTGTCTTTCTCTAAAACGCATACTCCTTCGTATAAAAACAGATAGTCTGAGAAGGTTATAAAGCCTCAAAAGTTTTATATGTTTGTCTGACTTGGCATTCTTGTGCATCTTTCGCTAAAATGAAGGTTGCCTACAGTATTCAATACTAATAACATCCATCCATTTATCTGTTCATACATTCAGGTACACATTCATTTATTCACGACTAAATCAATAACCACATTTTCCACTTCCACACAAGCTGAAGAGCTCTTTGTTCACATCTTGAAGGAGAAATTCAAGGACGATGGGTTAATGCAGTTAGAAGRGAGGACAGAGAAGGGCTGATCTAGCTAATGCTGTACTGCCCTGAAAAGTATTGGAGTGATTTGTGAGTAAATCATCAACCACAATAAAAGCTATATAGTTATATACCACAACAAGGTAAGGAAAGACTGTTCCATTATTCTCTTCCTGACCTCATTTTCTCTTAAAGAACAAAAGTGTCTAAAACACAATTTTTTACTTTTATATACAAAAGATTTGTTGTCTTTGACATTTATGAAAACTTTGCTTTTTTAAGCTTTCYAGACCTAAGAAGTTTCACTCTAAATAAACTGAACAAGCACAGGGATACGATATTAAAAGGCTGGTAATTAGGACAGAGAATTGCATAGAAGTGTATACTGGGATATAGAGAACAACAAAATATGTGCTTCACTCTTTAAGCACCTTATCTTTACAATTCTAAGCATTTCCCCAAAATATCAGATATATTATTATTATTATTATTATTATTATTATTACATACACATTCTAAAGGATATGTTTCAGAGTAGCTTGTCTTTGATGGATGTCAAGCTAAAGTACTCTGTTAAATTAGTGTTGAATCTCTTTAAACCAAAACTCATGTGGATAAACTGCATACAATGGAGACCATACTATTCAGCCTTCGTGGATTTTACTGCTTGCTTTCTCACGTTGAAACAAAATTAAACAATCTTTAAAGAGCTAGGTCTTAATAAATGAAGATTTTTATTTTCTTAAAAAATTTGAAGCTATCACAACTAAGCTGAAAAATGTAGATGTGAGTGGACATCACAGTACTGCACTGGATGGAAGATTAGGAGGAATGGAAAGAGATATAAGCATCTTCAGTGTTCAGGGACATATATTCAGGAACGTACTGGGACAAAGTGGAGAATTAAGTGTTGACTTTTTCAGGCAGAGGTAGCAGCAGAAACCCATTTGCACAGTCCAGTAACCTCAGAGTAAGAGACCATTGCTGAAAATTTGACAAGATCTTTTTTGTTTATTTGTTTCTATATATGCAAACAAATAATATGCTTGCATATATTATATGGTTGCATTTGTGTAGGGGATTTGCAGCAGTGCGAGGAGAACCAGCTGGTTATGGTTCCAGCTAATGCATAGTATGGCCATTTGCAACAGGAACAATATAATGAGCTTTAAGTATCACCACAGTAGCCCAATACGCTGAAGGAGCTCTCAGAGCTTAACAGTAACCCACAAGAAACCCTATCCACAGAGCATGCCTGGTAGTGTCCTGATTMCAAGGACTGCACTCCTGCTCAGAAAACTGAAAATTGAAATTGCTTGGCACTTTAAGATGCAGCCTTCGAAAGCAATGAAAATGCACATTATTTTTCTTATGTACTGCCTGAGAAATAAACGTGTTCTCAAATAGGCAGAGGAAACCCAGAGAGCTCACAAGATTTTTAACAATTTTGCCTTTTTTTTTTTTTTTCCTGAAGTAGACAGACTACAAAACACATGACCCTGGAGTTTAGCGAGACTGGCAGGCTTGCCTGGGCTTTTCTTCCTCCCGGTTCACTAAGCTTCATCCGATCCGAGCACAGAGCGCTCCTGGGCTGCTCAGCTTTGTCTGGCTTGCCTTTGTTAGCCACCTYTTGACAAGCGCTCCGTGGCATCTAGCTGCTTAGGAACTATTCACGTTAAATCAGACCACCACATTAAGTGCAAGCCACCTACACAAAAATTTCACAGCAAAAGCTGGCCTCAAGGAAACCGCAGTCTCTCTGTTAATGTTTCATTAGGTTGTAGGCTGACACAAAGGAATGAATGAGACAAATGGAAGAATAAGCATTTGAATAACAGAGTTCACATTTTTATTGTTATTTCAACATTTCTAGCTCAGTTCTGAAAATTGAAAACACTGACTGGCCTTGATTCTCTTTTCCCTTTTATACATTTCCTACACGCCTAGGAAAATTATTTGAAAAGTGAACACTATTTCTAAGTGCTCACAATAAATATTCAAGAAGTTCTGATTTAATTAAGATGCACTCAGAATCTCTGCTTCTTACTCAAAGAGAGAAAGCATCTGCTTTCATTTCAGCTTCTATTATTAGTAAACATATCCAATTTTGTTTGAGATATATCATATTTGAATGATTTACATATTTAAGGAACGGCTCCTTAAGTAGTGGGCATGGAGGATAGATACCATCTTTTGTCTTAATGAAACTATACTACATCATGGCAGAAAAGATCTAGCCCTTTAGTGTTACAGTAGGTGATATGTGATTTCTAAAAGGACTACTCAGTTTTCTGCAGTTCAGCATCTCAGAGTACGATCATAACTGAAAACGTCTCCACCAAGAGCTGAAGTGTGATCTGATGAAGTGGCTATCTCCTCACCCATGCCTCAGGGGACAGATCTGGCAGTAAAATTCGAGGTACATAAAAATCGGCGCTGACAAATATCATCTGACAGATCATGACTTTTTAAATATTTTTTTTCTTACTTAGGATGTCAAAACTATATGTGATGACCCCGTCTTTGGTCTGGGGAATTCAGAGGGTGACCTCATGTGCCTTAAACTCAAATACACCCTTCTGAACATTATAACTCTCAAGTGACCTTCATTCAAAATGATGTCCTAAAAATAATTTCCATTCTATTCCATACTAAATTCCATACAGATTCAGAATCAGTGCAGACTCTGCACTGCCTTAATGATGGCTTTTAATATAACTAGCCTTTTAAAACAGATAAATTTTGCTTTGCAAAGCAGGTTTTTCCAACACCTTGTACATTCAGACATATCAGCTATTTTAGTTAACTTTTTTTTACTTTTGAGTCTACATGAAAATAATAAAAATTGGATTTTTTTTCCTGGAAAAAAAAATTGATTTGAGATTTTCAAAATATTTCAGCACCATGAAAGCATGTTCCAATATTTGTTCACTGGTTTCAGTGTTTGTTTGTTTCATTGTTTTAAATAATGTCAAAAAATTTTAGTTTGCTAATATCATATGCCTGGCACCAAAGTTTGTGGCAACATCGTTATATTATCTTATTTCTGTCCCACTTTGGAATTATGTTAAATTTAACATATATTGTCTACAATATAGTTCTGGAACTATAACATAAGATGAATTAAATTTAAAAAAGAGATGATATTAAAATGTTTTACTTTATGTAAATTACATATTTGATGTTATCAAAATGAAGGTTGTAAACATTACTTTAAAAAATGAATTTAAATTTTCTTTTATTTTTTCAATGTTTTTGCTCATATAGATACATATACTGTAAATTTAATTTAATTTTTTTTTTCTTTTCTATCTATTAACTTTTGTCAAAATTTTCTTCTTGAGTCTATTCGTGAGAGAAACAATGGAAGTTTGGAAAGGAAATGGTTGAGCCTTTTGGATCTTTAAACAGCTTCTTGAAGGCAGGATAAGCCTTTTCCACGCAGAGGTGGGCTGCATGACTGTGTTTCATTAAGGAAGCCATGTAGGAATCCTGTGTAAAAACGTATAAACTCTTTTCTACGTGAAGAAAACTGAGACTTGTGTGAAAGATCCAGAAGAACGACTACAGCAGACAAAAAGTCTTAGTACCAGTTCCCTAAAAACCATCAGACAATTTCTCAAGGAACGGGCACAGAACACGACAGACTTACTGCGGAGCCTACCGTCAGCGGGCCCGCTGAAGAATCAGACCTGCGGTTTGCAAATTGTTTATTGTAGGACCTTAGGTATTTTTTGATTTGTCCAGATCTCAGCACAATGAATTCATCCCATCTATAGGCTTTTTCCTGGTATGGTAATGCAGGCATTCAGTTGTTAAATTTTAGAAAAAATTCTCAATTTCATTTCATTCTTCAGTGAGTCACCTAGCAATGTTAATATTATTAGATCTTACATTTACAATGAGATTTTAATTACACAAATGTCCTGTGCTCAGCCTTGTAGCATTTCAATGACTCGTACTTGTTAATAACAACGCAAAAAATGGATTTGCATGCAATGAATATTAACTTACAACTCTGAGCCAGTTACCACTGATTCTACAGTTGGATTCACAGTTTCCTGAAGTGAGGAGTTTAGAGTGTGCCTGACACATTCTTGAAAACCAGATGTCAATATCCTTCCTTGTCTTCTTCACGTCCCCAAAACTCAAAATATCAGCATCCATTCTTGTTACAGGAGAACTATGGGTGATCGTATTTTATGACTGTTAAGTTAATCCTTATAATTCCAACTGTACCAATATTTTAGAAGGATAAATTATAGAAACTGACGTCAGCACCTTTTCACTCTAGCTTAGTCTCTCTGATTATTTATAAGCAATGGCAAATGAGACATATCTTACTTTTCTTCATGGAATCCTAGCTGAAGTCATACAAAGYTATCCCCCTATTTTTTTCTGGTTTATCAAGCAGTTCATCCTCCCAGTCTGGAAGGATGGTGCAATGGTGAAATGTGTAATGTAAAGCTTGGTGAAAAACAGATGTAATTCTTGTCCACAGCTGATTGAGAGATATAAAATTAATTTTTATAAAGGATTTAGGTTCTGTGACACAAAGTTATGGTTATATTACCTCTACTTCTGCTTCTACTATCTCTACTCTTACTAACCTTCTACTAGCATTTTTTCCTTACTTTTTTACACTATACTAATCCTGTCTAGTAACTTCTTATTCCTTCCTTCTCTCTTATTCTACTCCAGATGTCTTTCTAGATCTTTAGTTAAGTAAGTTTCTGCACTTTATGGACTTTGATATCTTAACTGCTTCTCCAGACTTTCATTGCAAATAGTGCACAAGAACACTTAATATAATACCTGCTTTGAGCAATGAAAGATATAGGTAACATTTAGACATAATAAAATGGCTTCTTTGTAGTGATGATGAAAAGCCTAAACTTCCTGTACCTGAATAAGGCCCACGATTCACAAACTAGACTGAAAGTTTTGCCCGAACTGTTCTGTGAGGGGCATTCTGTATATAAAATTTTAAAATATATTAAATTATTTTAAATCTCACAGGTCAGTTTTTAATTTTTAAACAGAAAGTTACTTATTTTCTCTAGACTCATTTCGTTATTCGACTAACCCTCCCCACTAATAATCTGTCAGTAAACTAAACTTCTGTGCATGCTGCAGAATCCCTAAGGAGAAAAGGCAAAACAACTGTGCAATGTGATYGAAAAATAAAAGTGAGTTTTCTGATCAGAATTAAAGGACACAGGTGAAGGAATGCAATGACTGTACAATTGATGCAAAACTATCCCAGCTGGCCATTCAGGAGTTCATCAAGTTTAGATCTCATGTTGCTTAGCTAATATATTCTGAAGTATCCTTTGATGCTAGCAGACTKGAAAATTTTGGAAAATTTCCTCTTTTTCATTTATTTATTTTTTTATTTGGCATGCGTCCTGAATGCAGATCCTCTGTCCATTTCTTCTTTACAAAATAAATCAGCAAATTCTGGAGCATTGCTGATTTTTGGCACCCTGAAATCAATAACGTAAGCATATTCTCTTGTGCACGGTTCCAGCCTTGAGAAGTAGCCTGGATTTATAGCTCACCTCTTTGGAAACATGCAGCAGTTGAAGCAAACAGATAGGAAAGCGTCACAAGGACATGGAGGCCCACTCCTACCTACTTTTAGTTGCCATAAGAATATATGACTAATAAAAGTCTATGTGCCATATTTGCCTCAGAACTCTCTAATGTTTTATGGTCTTAGAATGCAATCCTTTATAAMATCAAAGACACATCTCCAAAAGTCTGTGACTTCTCAAAATATGGATGCTTCTCCTACTTTTTTTACTCAGATATAAATGTTCATTTTTTTTTCATTTTCTTTGTTCTTTCTTTGTAACTGGAGGAGAAAGAAACTCTATTCATCTAAAACACACATTCTTTCAAAATGAGACTTTTATCAGGTTTATGAAATTCTTCACTAATAATAAGTCATTCAAATGCAAGAAGCTATTTACCTTTTTTCATAGTTGTCCATTCATTCATATGATCTCTATTTGACTGGATACATAACAGTATTTAATGATGTTCCATTATGATCCCTGTGACAGGTGCAATATTTTTTCATGTCACTTCCTATTGACTTTGCAGTAAACTACAGATACRTAAAACAGAAGTGAAGGCAACCAAACCTTAAATTCAGAATAGAATTTTCCAGCGACAGATATGTATGTATCAGTAATTCCCCAAATTATCTAAAGAGCAGAATGAATAAGCTAAACATAGATGCTTCAAATCATTGCTACTGATTAAACACATTGTCAGTTGGATTGTACCAAGGCCCTCCTACAWGGATTTCCTACTGTCCCCAAGTCAAACGATCCTTGTGCATCCTAAGTCAGTTTTTGAACACAGAGTAAATATTTTCAAGCACATATTTGATTTAGGATTCTGCTTAATCAGCTGTGAAGCCTGTCTTTAGTCAACAAGCCACTGTTTTTTTACATATGGCTTTAATATTCAATGCCTTTCTGCTGGGAACTTCCAGTATCCACTCTCTTTCACGAGATTTTCCTTTCCGTGGGTCTCCGTTTTTCTCTTCTCCTTTTGTTTCTGGTTACTTCAAAAGTTTGTCCCTCTGAATTATGCTGCATATTCCTGGAATGGGTTCTGCTGTAGGATATAAAATTTGATTAAAGCTCCCGACTAGCTACACTTAACCGAAATGCTGAAGCATCTGAATGTCAGTATTTTGCAGGGGAGAGAGGGCTTCCCTGGTAGGATATTGTAGTACTGTGAAGTGATTTTACTTTTTCTAGGCATATTCTCACACAAGGCACATAAAATATATGATTCTTATTAATATATGATTTTTTAGAGAGTTCTTGGTATCAGATATGCAGTAAAGTGAGATTCTGAAAACAGCAGCAAATGGWTACATGAGAAGCTAGTATTGGGGAAATAATAGCAGAGTTCCATAAAAAAATGAGATAATACATTGCATAAAAAATCCACAAGCTTGAAGACAAGGGCATCCCAACCTTACTCAGGAAATCTGTTCATCATAATTCATGTTTCCTGTGGTGACAATTGATAAGAGAAAGCATAAACTGAAAAAATACACACTTGACAGTTCTGAATAAAGTACTTAATTTTATGTGCATACGTTGTATGAACAACTCTAGCTAGATTTTTATGTATGAATGTAAAAAATACGTGCAATTCTGAGATCAGCTAACTGATACAGACTTTATTATTGCTTTTCTAAATAAGGTACAAGATTAYAACCTGATAATTTATCCCAGCTCCTAACTAAAATCAAGATGAATCAGAAGAAATGCTATATGAACAAATCTTGTTTAATAGTGAATAAATTAATTTCTGAGAAATTATTACTATTTAAAAGTGCTTTTATTTTAAATTGGCAAAACTCCAAACTTGTTCTTTCATTCTAGGGAAAGGAAGTGTATCTGTAAGGAAGTTGCTACTGTGCCTTGGCATTATCTTGAAGCTCAAACGTTTTATCTTCAGCTTTTCTATCCCCTTTCTTGTCACATTCTGTCTTTAAATATTATGGGCCAATTTCAAAGACAAACAAGTCTTTCCACTCTCCACAAGCTCCAAGTCATTGATTTAATTGAGAGAGATAACTTTTGGTCGGTATTCAAAATCTAACTTGTCCAGGAATAGAAATGTTGCGATACAAGTGGCTCCRCGGTTCAACAGGAAGCAATCAGCGAGCACCACACCAGTGCTCCCACATTGCAACACAGTTACTGTGCAGTAAACACACACTACTTGTGAGTACCAAAGAACTTTTATTCTCTAAATAATCCATTTTATATTTCTAAATATTTGATAACTTAATAGCCTGCAAATATAAATTTTCTCCTCTTCTCTTCATTTTTGTAGTTTATATCATCTTTACCTAAATACATTATACTGTTCAATTGTATTCTACAAATACACCTCTCTCAAACTGTTGATACAATCATGTTAATAAGAAAYAACCTCTGTCTTAACAGTCACAAAACATTATTTGGCAGTTTTAGACCATTGAGTCACTTTTGCAGAAGTCATGGTGCCTTGGACAGCTTCTATTTTATATAGTTTTATTCCTATTCAACTACTCTGATTTCAGCTGGCAAAGATAAAAATATGTGAGTAAATTTATAATACACTGTATAATGCCTATTAAATGTATATGCAGGATCACTAAAGCTATATTTATGAGCTATATTTAACTCAGTGTCTTATGATGTAGTGTATTCAAATTTTAARAGATGCTATTATAGTAAAATTCTATTTTTGTGTCATATGCATTATATATACTATTTAAGCTACTTGAGTGTCAGCTACTAGTATTATCAATTGTAATATTCATCTAGAAAAAGACTTTACAARATACATGGTAAACAAATAAGGTTGATTTTCACTCTATTTATCAGCAAATGTTAAAAAAAAATATTTAAAACCTACCACTAATCTATTATGTTTTATATGGTAATGGAAGGGATAACAGAAGTAGAGCTTGAACTTAAGCTCTCCATGTTTTTATTCCTAATGCTGAGAAAAGTAAAAAAGGATAGCAGCAAAGAATATTCCTCCCTCCCCTCTGACAAACTAGGTAAAAGTCACAGTTCAGACTATTTCATTTATACCTTAATCTTTTCCCATTTGATACATTTTCYGTTCCTGTGAAATAGCTAATGTTTTTCAATTCCATCATTTTACACCAACAAAWCACTGTAATTTCCCATGYCTCCCTCTCTTTCTCCTCACACCCATCCATATTAATTTTGAATAGATTGCGTGAAATTCATCCATCTGCTACTTCTGTTTAACTTGTATGCTGCTGATTTCTCATAGTAGTTGGTGATATTCATTTGAAAAACAAAGACAAGAGGCAAGAAGCCTGAATTTATCTATCTACTAACATGCCGTCTGTAAAGTCGTTAGCTTATACAGATTTTGATAGAGAGAAAGAAATAGGATATAGCAGACGGGATTCTCTATCTCTGTTAAAAAGGAATTTTTCCTTTTCTTTTTGTTTTTTAGTATTTCACACATGAAAAAAGGGGGTTAGGAATGAGAAGAAATGATTTAATAGAACATTTAATAGAAAATTAAATGTTTTACCTTATGAAATCATTATGAATTGGCAACAAATATATAACTCTAATAATGGTTGTTTTACAGTTTTGAGAATATTGATGAAAATCAATAATGGCCAAAACTGTTCGACAATCTTCTTGTTTCAAACATCAGATGGTTTTTGTAATACGGCAACCAGATTTATTTCTCTACATAAAGTAATTGCTCAGACAGACATTATATTTTTTACCCAGCAGGTGCAATGACTCCGAAGACCAATTATAGAGTAAAAAAATTCAAGGCTTAACAATTGCAAATGTCATTCAGGACATAAAAATCAGTCTAAATATGCACATACATGCAAGCACATGCACGTGYGCACACACACACATAGATGCATAYAGACACAGTGCACAGCTTCTCTTGTTACAAAATCTGTATTATGGTGAAATTATATATACATATACGATCTCCAGCTGGTTCTCGAACTGTTCCAACTCACATTCATACCTCTAATTATATATCTTTGCTTCCTAAAGTCCCCAAAAATCTCTAAACCAAAATTATGTTAAGTTAAAATTGAATTAGAATAGATCAAAACAAAAAAAGTCATCACAGTTAATTAGGAGATTCCAGCTCATTCATTTCTGCTATCTATAGCAGTGATTCATATCCAAATAAAAAGTTATTTATCAATAAAATAAAAATGAATAGAAAACATAATATAGAGTAGTGTAACATCCTTGTTTCTACATCTGAAAGGTCTTATGGTGCCTGATTTTAAAACTATGACTTTTTTTTTTCTGTATCTGAAGATTCAGCTGCTCTATGGGGCCAAATCTTGCCTTGTCTGCATTAAAGCATCATGCATTGATAAAAAATATAGATACATATGAAGTCTGTATATAGTTCAGTGAAATAATAACTTTGGTTTTCCCAGATGGAACCGAAGSAAGTTCAGTTAAGGCAGTTTGTATGACAAATATGACAGTTAATCAGTGTTTCAGACTGAAAACTAGGTTTGCATTGCTCAGATCAACCCACTAATATGAAAGCACTTGGAAAAGTCATTTCAAACTTTTATTCTCTGAGAGGTTTAGTTTAGCTGTTTAATAACCACACTTGTTTTGTGAAACTTTTTAATATGTTTAATTTTGCTCCTCCCTTACAATCTCTTTGACTGCAATCACATTATTGAGCTATACATCTGAAGCATGTCTGATTTTGAAAGAAAAATTTGGGTTTTTTTTCCCTTCATATCTGGAAATAATTTTGAGCATATGTAATTTCTATGTAAAATTAATGTCTTGAAATATACTATTTAAATTAAAGAAAATGCCTTCTGAAGAGTAAGATTATTTCACAGCAAACCAGCTTACAGGTACAGGTATTTTTACCTGTTTCTTTGCTTGGAAATCTCCACTGGTCTCCATTCCCTGTCTGGACTCTGACAGGTTTGGAAATATGTTTCTGTCAGCAGATTGACTTGAAAAAATGAGATGTTGCATTTCAGAATAACTATATTAAACAGCTTGATTCACTTTTCTTTTTTCTCATGGCAGTACTGAGGACAAAAAAAGATGGGACAATCTAAAGCGCCTTCTCRTTTAATTTTATTGGATATTCAAGTTTAGATGTCAATTGATGTAAGCCAAAAAATATACAGCATTTTGCAATTTTTATAGTTAATCGTTTTAAGTGTTCATCATTAAAAAGATTTCTCTTGTGTGTATTAGTAAACTATTTTTTTCTGCTATGTGCCATTGCACATGATAAGAAATGGACTTATCTGTGAATTTTAGTTCCTGTTTCGAACTCATTTTGAAGCTAGGAAAGCAGACTATACCTGATCAGCCATCCAGGACATTAATAATGTATTACCTCTAAATATGTTCAGGATTTACGAATGCTTGACAGATTTATTGCATAAAAATGTCAGCAGGGCAGAAATGAGGAGTTAGGGAAAAAAAAAAAAAAAGAAAAAAAGCGACAACCCAGATGGCCAAGGCTTCAGAAGAAGTAACCTGCTCCCCTCCACCAGGTGAAGCCGGGGGGGCAGCTCCACGGCAGGGACGCGTCTCTGCAGGTCGGGGTGGCGCTCAGCACCAGCGCCCGCTGCTCCCAGCCGCCCGCTCCTCCTCGTGCTCCGGGAATCGGCGTTCGGTGGAGCGGGAAGGGGCGACGTATCAGGCTACGGGCTAAATCGTTCTCACACAGCCAGCTTTTCCCTGACACATTTCTAAGGCTTCTACATTTCCTTTCGCCATTTTACGAAAGYGAATTCATTAAAAGCTGAAGCCTCTCTGACGAAAATGAAATTCATTCGTTTCTTCACCCTTCAACTTATATCGGAAAACAACAGCAATACAAAAATGGTCCCAGTGTGCTCCACTGGTGCYGGAGTACAGAGCTATCCAGAAAAAAGGTATCATCTTTTAAAATATTTCCTTCCCTTTCAACTAGCTTTGTAACTGCTCTTCTGTTGATCTGAGGTGAATTTGCCAAATACATGTTCACCAACATGAATTAAATTGCGCAAGAGGAATTTTTTGCTCAGGAAGTGGAAATCCGCCAAGCTGCTCTATCACTCTGGGAGCATACAATTAATTAAGCATAAATCTGAAGGAAAAAAAAGTCTCTGCATTACAATTATTCCTCTAATTTGTTTCTGATACCTAAAAAAGTAAATCGATCTAAGAATTCAGAATGTCAACAAAAATGGCTTGAAAAAATTTATTTATTATCTTCCACTTTAAAAATATTTTTTAAACAAAGAAATATTTAAATGTATAATGTGTCAAGTACAATTAGACATTCTCATTTAATTTAGGATTTTACTAGTGGAAAATTTTCTCAAATTATTATAACATCAATCACATTTTGATCTTTCATTTCCCAAAATACACCATCAAATGCAAATGCATTTACTGAACTTACTTAGTGTCATAAGAGTTAGCCAAAAATAGAACTATGAACATTAAATTATGAGTTTAAAAAAACCTATACTTTCTGAGTTGAAAGGTGAGGGGGATGATTTTTTTGGAGGGGAATATGAGATCCCACCCAGAATTATTTATAGATGAGCCTAGCTTCGCATACTACAGGTAATGATATTGAAATTACCAGGGTCAATCACAAAATACTCAGTGAAACCATAAATATGTTTCTGCTAATTCAGAAAAAAAAATCTTCAKAAAAGTTCACACAAAGTGATATTTCTAACGAAAAAAAATAGTTTTAAGATTATCTTTATTTTACTGCCAAAGCCAGTTTTTGATTCCTAATAACTGATGAAAATGATATCCTATTTTCAATATTCATGTGATCAGTTCCTTAAATTCAATAAAATTCCTCAAAAAACTATGTGTACAGGTTTTCCTCATCTAAATTTCCGATAGACACACAGACAATATCTAAGTAGTGGTCCTTGACAAATTCATTTTGGCAACTGGACTTTTAAAACAGTATCTTTTAAAAGATTTTACATTGCCCTTATATTAAAACAGTCGGGACAGACCTAATTTTCAGGCAACTATAATTAAGTAACACTAATTCCCCCTGTTTGCAACCTATTCTCAGATTACTTTCTGCTGCATAAAYAGCATATAAGTGCTGGTTGCAAGACTACCTCCACTGCAGTCCTGAGTGTGACTGCAGCTCACTCTCAGCTTTAGACGGGTTTAGGAAGTATTCGCAGCCCAGCAGCTACAGCACAGCACACGCTGCCGCTTGCACCATATTCCTGAGCAACTCAGCGTTCGGGCAAAGGCAGCCTGCGCCGAGCTGTTTCGGATATCTCCGGTCACGTCTTGAACAGCGAGGGAAAGGGAACGGAGCTGAACTAAAAGAGAATTCAAAAGTTGAATTGAACAGATGGTCTCGATTCAGCCACGCTTTGAAAAGTCGCAATTTCCGAATGTGATTTGGAGGAACTGGAGGATTTTCAGAGGAAAGTTGACCACATTGTCAGCTGCTGTCCTGATAGAACGTGACGGTCATCAATCTTTCACTGTTGGACTGTAGTGCAGAGTTTCTGACCTTGAGTTTACYGCCTGGATTAGGGAGAAAGCCCTGCAATCGACGGGAAGATGGTGGAGGGAAAAAGCTAGCCAGAAAAATGGGATTTCTCTCCATGGGAAAATTTTAAAATGTTGGGGGCAGAGAGACTGTAGAGAATTTGAAGTGGTACAGAAGTGAGACATTGATTTGTCATATATGCATGCTATGGATGTAGAAATAACCACGAAAAGAAATGCAAGGGTGTCCAAACACCAAAATGAAATAAAAAGATTTCATTTCTTTAGATAACTGAGCAGTTAATCTTGTATGCACCAGTTCTAGCCAAGACAATGAAAGTGCTGGAAACTCTGCAGACATCACCTGACAACCCTTAGTGGTCTACGGAGCAGAGTAATGAAAAATTAAACAGAGGTGATAGGAAAATTTCATAAAAGGAAAAGACTCTCTTATGCAGTGCATGCAGTGTTGATGGGTATGATAGAAGGAGAGTTGCAGAAGAAACCTCTTAAGTACTATATTTAGTAACATATATATGGYTTGTGGTATATCAAGAAGGTTTTCTCTGCATGGAGCAGAGAAAGCCAACAAATTTTTCAAGCCAACAACTCTTACTAGGCTTAAATATCAGTGAATATGATGGCAAGTTTTGCAATGTCTTTAGTAATGATTACTCTGTTTGGTAGAAGAAGTAAAAATGAAGAAGTAAAGTGGCTCATTTCAATTCAAAGCATCCAGCAGGATAAATCAAATTGACAAAACACTGTAAGAGCTGAATAATCCTTAAGCAAGTTACTGCAAGTCCCATGTGCAAAATCCACCTAGACATAAAGATTAAGGAAGAAAGAGGAAAAGAAGGCTGTACCTTTTTCTTTAAGAATTATAGCAGATGTCCCTCCACATGATGCATAAAAAGTGTTGAGAAATATGAGAACAAATTCAACCTTTCTAATTTTATTTTGATTAGCTTATAAATTGTCAGAGATGGAATAATAACCAGTATTTATTTCTTCAACCTGGGATGCACCCTGTCTACTCTGAGGCAGGGATAAGTGACACCTTGGGGGTGTGGGGAAAGCTCCTTCCAACCCTACGTTTTTCATTTATCCCCTGTATCCTCTGCTAGGTCATTGCTAATTTCAGGATCTTGGTTAGGTGATGTGAGGTATGGAGTTCAGATCGTCAGACTAAAATACATCTAGTCATGCCCAGGACTTCAGCCACCTAAGAAGATTTAAGGGTAGTATTTGAGGCATCTATGGACGGGTGYTGCAAAGGTGAAGTAGCCCTGGGGAAGGGCTCCTCTGAGGGAGGAAGGCACTCATGAAAATCCCACTTGTTCCTTAACTACAGTTTTGCTAATGAGTAATATCGCGGAAGATATTCTGAATAACACYGAGTAGAAATGTTTGCTTGCTTGTGTGTTTGTCTATCTTATTATTTGCTTTCACTGAATATTATACCAGAAAGTATCAGGAAAAATATATTGATTTTACTTAATTGTAAAAAACACATTTCCAATGAATTTGTTAGAAAAATTTTCTAGTTTGTTTGTTTGYTTGTTTGTCAAAGATTTGTTGTAAGAAGAAAACACAGGCAGTATTTATGATTTTTGGCTCAGACCTGCTGTCAAAACTAAGAAAACATGTATGAAATCATTGTAACATAATTGGCAAAACTGTTCCAGGCTAAAATTATACTACACTATGGATCTATGGCTGATTAAGTTGGTCTTAGCAGTAACTTTTTTTAAAAAACAGTAAAATTGGTCCACAAACTTCCATTTGGTCACTAAGAGTCAGGTATCATTTGAAAATGCAGCTAATCAGCTTGGGATTACACAGAACCTAATGATACACAGATAAATCTGGATAAATAAAAACATAGAGAAAGAAGTTTACAAAGGAAAATATTTTTTGCTTTGTATTGCACTGCATTGCACTGTGATATTTTCTCAAGCATAAAAAAAGAAAAAAAATCTTAATGATTCTTAATTGTAAAGATTATGAGTCTCACATAATAGACCTGATTTAGTATTATTCTTAACCTTGGCTAAAAACTTACTTACTTACACTAGAGCAAAACAGCTGGAAAATGCTGCTTTTCCCATTTTGCCTTTTTCAATACTCAGAGTCTATATGATACATATATAGTGAATTAGAACTACGTACAGAAAACCTGTATACTAAAAGTAAAATGCTGAGTAAGAACAAATTTAGCTAATAGTAAAAGAGTAGTGTTGACCTATCAGATGGCTGTGCCTACAGAGCCCTTTGCACTCCAAACGTTGAAAAATATATTTTATACACATTTTGTCATGCTTCTAGAAATTAAATCAGCCAAGAAAATGTCATAACTATTAAAACAAATAAATAAATAGATCATATATAATACATTTGTCAAGATTTAAGCTATCAACTATTTAAACTATTTAATTTTTCAGCCATATGGTGTATTAAAGCTACTCCTAAGCCCCCAGATAAAACATGGTCTGTCCATGCATCATTAATATTGATGTCAGTGGAATCAGATAAAGCCCTGAGTCCTAGAATAAATACTTTTTTCCAGAGACCTGTCTGTTTATCAGTCCTTTCCARTTTTACTACGTTTTCTTCCTGGAATATTTTCTTTAAAAACATTGTGAGTTTCTCAGTTTAGTCTTCTTGGAAAAATATGAAGATATAAGACATTGGATTTTTATAGGATATTATGAAAAGGATGAATAAGTTAAACTAGTTTCTGTAAGTAATTCATTTTGGGGATTTTGGAAATGTTAATTCTGGCTACATAGTCAGTTACRAAGCCTTTTTTTTCTTTAATGCAGTCTGATGACGGAAAATAACCCTCTGGGAATTTCCAGTAGAGCAGGGAATGAGGAAAGAGAGAGAATATAAATATGAAAGTATTTTCACTGCTTGAGAATTAATTATGGTGCCCATGAATAAATATTTGAATAGTATTGTTAGTACAATGCAATAAGAGCTCTCTGGTGGCAAAAAAAAWTATCATTACATTGCATCTCATTGTTTTACATGCAATAAGGGCTTTTGACCTGCACATTTCTTTTTGCCCTTTGCTTGAAAATAAGCAAACTATGTTTAAAAAGAACATGCCCTTTGAGTGTTTTTTTTCTGTTAAGAATATTAACTTTAGAGACTTCATACTTCTAAAGAAAATCTTCAGTATTTACACTGGGTTCCTACCAGAGCAGCAACTTCTTCCCAAGTCCTTCCTCAGAGCAACTGTTCTGAAAGGGAATTTTCTTTTAAATTTCATGAGTTGTTCCTGATGACCACATTTCATACCTCACAATTTGTTGCCATTTGCATTTTTGATAATTTTTAGTAGAACATAGACGTCATGTACAAATACAAGCTTTTTCTAAGGATTATGCATGGAAGTGCATGAAAAAGCCCCCTTGCTGACAGAAGTCCAGTTTTTGTACTGTAGGTAGGATGCCAATTCAAAATTGTATGTCCAATGTGAAACAAATAACAATATTCTTATGTCAGATGAAGCAATACAATAACTACCGCCCCWATGTGTTAACCATGACAATATGTATTTCTATATCAACACCTTAGCTGAGAGACACTCTGCCCAAGCTTGTTCCTAAAATTTGGATCCCTGATAACTCCCCTAGATAACCAGTGACTAGATACAACTGCTTTTGAAAATAGTAGAGGAAGATCCTCTCCACCTAGTTAATGGGCTTACAACTGTAAATCGCTTCTTTCAGAGTCTCAGAGATACATACATTGCTGACAAAGTAATTAAAAGAATGKGGGAAACTAAGAGGACTATTTTTAAGGGTATTAGTACACACTCAATGTAAATCAACAATTTTCAACTGAATTTTGTAAAATTCTGTGATTTATGTTCTGTGCACTGAATGTGGTTCCTAATGTCATTAGCAGGAGCGAGTGAAACAGAGGCCGCCTTCCAAGTCCATCAGGGTATCCCAGCTTTGTGCTCCTCCTGGTCATTAGGAGCTGGCCAACTCACAGAAGCTGAGCCAGGCCAGTGGGAAGAGCAGGAGGATTTTCTGCAGTAAATCAGCACAGGTCTCATGCAGGCTCCAGCAGTACAGTTCTTAATGATACCAATTATGAGAACTTCCTCTAGCCCCTCTCACTCCTTTTGTACTTCTTTGTGCTAGTGGGGGCCAGACCCACTTAACAAGTATCATCAGAACTGGCATTAAAAAGACCGAATTGCACTTTTCTACTGAAGCTCTACTGRTGTCGTTAGTAAAACTGGTGCAACTGATGAAACAGGACCTGTAAATGTGCAAATAGCATGCATCGCTCTCTAGGCCAACAGCAGTCAATTTGTGCCAAGAGTGCTGAAAGCTTACATATACTGACCAAGTTTAGCTTGCACAGTTCACAAGTTTGGATGCCTCTAATGCACGTTCCTAAAGAGCTGTAAAACTTCAGCTGATGTAGACTCTAAGTGTCCTCTTGCAGAATTTGCTTCAAAAAACCCCACAGTTTTTGTGTCCTACAAACCACAACAATGTTAGCATACGCAGTTGAAAGCTTCATTTGCATTTATGCAGCACTGTCAGTGATCTTGCTATAACCAGATTTATTATTTTTTCTTATATAGAAAAGAAAAACAATAAATAAGCAAAATCCTTATTTTATGCTTATAAAAGTGGCTGGAGAAGAGTCTAGATTTTGCTAAACCAGAAATGATTTCTATGACATCTGTTTGCATTGCTTTAATTCAGTCACATAGTTTCCAATAATTCTTTACCTTTTGGTATCTGGAACTGAACAAAAATATACCTGTATTGATAGAAATCAACAAATAKCCCATATTGCATTTAGTAAAACATCTGTGCTGGCTGTGAATTCAAAACAAAGAGTATAATATGAGAACAGGCCACTTTTGCATAGATCACAGGGGGACCATCCAAAAATCACAATGACACCCCCTACAAATTACTAAAAAAGATCCTAAAAATCCAAGTTTCTTTTGTAGTCCAAAAATCTGTCTACCCTCTTCCTTACAAAATAAGTTGATTCCTTCTATCAGCTACAGTACTCTCTGTAATGAAGCCATCCATGTCTATTATCATTATTACCACTAGTTGTGTGGATAGAGATCTAAATAACAGAGACTCAAATGGGATAGAAATATAGGCAACATAAAAAAAGAGAGAGATTCTTGCATCCCTGGGCTTGTAGCCTATACATAAGTTTAAAAAGTCAAACCAAAACAAATTTTACCTTCTTCTTTGTTCATTGTGTTTATCAGGCATGAAGACAGCATTAACAATGCAATTATTCTCTTTTTAAATTTTAGAATAATGGAAATTTTAATTCACACATTGAAAGACATTATTTTTCTAATGTAAATCCTTAAAATATGCTATTACTTGTTAGTRTTATGAAAGCTCATAAGCTGTAGAAAAGACTGATAAAATATCCTGTCATCCCTCTCTGCAGTGGCCTGTGCAGAACCTCAGTCCTCCTCAAGAACCACCCGCATGCCTGTAAAAGCATATGCTGCTCACTTGCCTATTGCCTTACATGTCTCTCTTTATGCCTATTTTTAACACATAATCAAGTATGAAATACAACACTATTACAGAAGGCCAAAACTAAAGCACTACTGGAAGCTTGAATGGGAGTTGCTACAGCTTGGAGCAATGTATTCATCCTCTCATCCAATTAGCAGCATCATTCACAGAAAACTGTATAAAATACTTGCAAAGCATACAAAAATTAGAATAAAGATCTATCTATTGACAATATAATTTAAATCTGAGAACTGAACCTTAATTTCTAAGACAGTTTTGTTTTCAAAAGATTTTAAAGTACGGTTGTGACTCCCCACTGACATTTCAAGGAAATTTAATATGACATATTTAATCAATGCTGATTTGTTTTTCTGTATATAATCAACAGCCCATTTCTTAGAATGTATTTGTTTCGTAAAATGCAACTCATGCTTTGAATATTAATATGCAAGTTGGGAAATTGTCATTAAAGATAAGGATCAAGTACATTACTCCTTCTTCTAATATTTATATTGATAGATAAATCAGGCAATGCAGCCAAAAACTTATTGAGATGCATTAACTTTTCAATAAACTAGTCGATTTGTCAAATTAAAAACAAAAAATTATTAGGCAGATATTTATGCTGAAGGAAATGTTGGGATCCTTTAGTTGAAATCTTTAAATATCGATTTAGAATGAGCTGAATATGTTATATGTGGGAAAACACAAGTTCTTGTTAGTCATGGGGCAAACATTTGATGTCACTCTCAAATTATGAATTCTTTATTCACAGTCATTGGACTCTTTAAAAGGAGAAAAGGCATCTTTTTCTTATCAGAGAATGAAATGGAAAAATAAYGAGTAAAGTACTGAATATAAAAAGCTGGTTTAAAAATCATAAAAATGTTTAAAAGTTAGAGTTCTTAATTACTTGTGGTGTAATGTAAAAATTTAGGGGGGTCATGAGATGTTCACCATTTTTTTTTAATAAAAACTGAAATTTTCACAGATTTACATGAATCAGGGATCTGAAGCTTTCAGTTATATTATCTGTCATGAGACAGAACCACAACACCTGGCAAGAAAACTACTAAAGGAAAATTAATTTTATTAGAAACTAGATGTTACATGCAAAAGAATTACATTATTTCTTGTGTGAGACACAACCTCAGAGACAAAATAATTTTGAAAATGTTCCTTTTAAATTGAAAACTATAAAACACTAATATAGTATCATTACAGTTTAAATATTAACTCTGAAAGAAAATTAGCTGATGTAAGGAAATATATCGTTCTCTGAATTTTCAGTTCTCTAGTTGGAAATCATTATATCTATTCCTTGAGGTCAGAGAATGACACTGGGAGCCAGGATTCCTCTCTCTCTGTATCTCTCTCTCTCTCTCTGTGTTTCTCTATCTGTAAAATATGCATTAGTAGTTAATATATATATTATACGGGGTTGCAAAGTTTATGTATTTCTAAAGAGCTTTACATTCTTAAATATAAATGTGTTTTTCAATAGTACATTTATTATAACTGAATGTTACTATTTAGCTATAATTTTGTAAAGCACACTCAAACATRATTAGCTCTCTGATGAACACATTCAAATTTATGTTACATTTAAGTAATTTATTAGATTCCATTTAAATTCCATGGTAAAGTTCTGCCTTCATTTATTAAAGGTATTGAATTTAAATACTATACTGATTTTAATCTTTATTGTTTGAGAAGTCTATTGTACATTTTCCCACTTAGTGCGTTTTCTACATAGACTTATYCTCTGAAAAATAACGACAAAAGACAATTAAGAGCATTGACACCTCTGCAATTCCTATACTTCCCATTTAGCTAATTTTGTTAAAAAGTGAGAAAAAAAATCATCCAATATGATAGTCTTATTACTAAATAGCAATTATAAGTTTTTTTTTTTTCCCTTTTGGTTTAGAAGTCCTTTTTCCTAAAAGCTGCACCATGTTTCCTCAGCCTCCAAGAGAATACCTGGGTATGCATTTCACCTTCTCAGATTGTTTTGTTTTCCCTTAAGGAATCTCTTCCTGATCCTAGATTATGATCARTCTCTCTTGATAATTCAGAATGATGCCTGAAGGAGTGTTTGATACCCACATATAGAAAGGACTGTGCTGATATAATTCTGGAAGCCCTAGGTACTTAGGGCTCACAGGGACAGCCTTATTTCAGTCCACACTCCTTTGCATGAAGCAACGAGAAATGGTGGCATCAGAGAAAAGACAACAATGAAATGTGTCACTAAATAGGCTGAAATAGTAAGGGCAGGTGGACAGTAATAGAAAGTGAAATACCAAGTCAACAACAGGTAGACAGTCAGGATGCCGGGAGTATCATGTATTAATTACCAAGCTCTTATTCGTAAACATTCTTCCTGACTTGATACGTTTCTGTCAAAGTGTATGTCTTAACAAATCTCCTAAACATGGTTACAGACCTGCTCTGTAGTTTTACAGACCGTAAGAAATATATATTCATTATTAAACAAAAGGCTGGGATCCATACTAAGCCTTCTTTACCATAATAAAAACTAGTTAATTTTAGAAAGACAAAACTGCATGTATTAGTTTCTGCATCTGCAAGAAAAACAGCACATACTTTGCAGCTCCTGGAGAGAAGAAACAATCGTAACTTCATGCACTCTGTGGGGGATTCACAAGAATCCATATTGCAGGATCCAAGCAGCACTGAGCAATGTGTTAGCTCATGCATAGAAGACCATTTTCTGGGATTCTGAAGTTAGGTGAATTGCTCCCTTTGTACCTTCCCAGGCTGGGCTGCTTTTGGGTAAACCCTCTGTTATAGCTCAAGTAGCCTTGAAATTCTATCTAGATAAAACCCYCTTATAAGATTACCAAATAGAGGGCAGTATTGTTAAGAATTTCTGCACTTTCACCATAATTCTCTGCTCTTCATGCATTTTCTATATTATAAGATTAAGGAATTTCTTGGAAAGCAAGTCTTCCATCTTCTCATCTCATTGCTAGTGGAGTTTTCCTTTGGGTGTGTTTAGAGTTTTCATAGTTCTTTCATGCATCTTTGGCCTTCCAATGCATTGTAACTGCAGCAAAGTGATATTTAAGCTTTTCTTCATGTGCACACATAGCTCTTCAGGTACGTAAAAATAGGAGCTCATGAGCTCTTAAAAGTTAGTGAGAACCTATGAGCTACTTAGTGTAAAAGATGCTGAGTCTCTGGAGTCCTTATCAGTAACACAAAGCACTCAACTTCACTGAGGATTAGGCCCACAGTGAGTTTGATTTATACAATTTTTGAAGGACAGCCAAGCATCTAATAAAACATTAGAAAGACAGGAACAGAGAAACTGAGAAAGCCAGGAAATTCAGAGCAAAAATTAAATGGTAAGGAAACAAAAACCTTTTACCAGAAAATGCAATCTTAAAAGTTAGGGGCACATATCC
>NW_028186668.1:2887005-2912598 GCF_003343005.1 Rhea americana
AAAACTCTCCCAAAATCAGCCCACTTTAACCACTTGTAATACTTTTTTATGTTGGGAAATACAGAATCAAAATTGCTTAAACTTCAATGTGCATATCTTAGACACTTCATAGTCTAAAACAGAATTAGATATAGCCTTTGTTCAGAATTAACCTGTATTTGAATGCTAAAATTACCATTTTTGACATTATTTTAACAGAAGGATTTTTTTTTTTGTTTTGCTTTGTTTTCATTTTACTGTATTTTTAAATCTTCTTAGTTATCTCTTTTTAAAATACTACAGGAATGGGATTGCTACGTAATACATCAAAATACAGTTACCAGTTTATGTGTGGTTTTCATTGTTCTCTTTTTCCTTCCCCMAAATCATGTCTGTATGCATGGGATAAGCACTATGCATCAACAGATAGATATTCAGATGTTTATGAACAATGTCCATACAGGATACTGAGATAATTCGTACGAATAGCTGTCCAGATCAGAAAATAGAGGCAGGTGTAAATGCAGCTTGTTTGCTACAACTATGTAAATATGGCTTGTGAGATGAGGACCCATTAATCTTAATGAATTGTTTTGTAAGAGCACCCAGAAATAGTAGTCATGAGCAAGACTCCACCTCTGTAAGACAATCTCTCAGCTTACCTGTTAGTCTAGATGTTAAGGAAACGTAGAACAGAAAGCAAGATCCTACTTCAGGACTTAAATTTCTATGCTCACTCCACTTAGTAACCTTTTGTTACGCATGCTGGAAATTAAATAAATAAATAAATAAATATTTTTCTAAGACCAAATGATGAGYTCATGGAAACCACACGTTAAGTCTATATAGGATCATCAAATTAGGTTCATAACTTGTTTTCTTCTGCCTAAGATGAACTTGATTTTAAAAAATTCAGACAAAATTTACAAGCTCTAAGGACAAATTATATGTGTGGGTATATTTAACTGCCATCATTAATCCAGAGATTTTGAAGTAAAGCAATCTTCCATCCAGAACAACATCTACCATCCTTATGAAAAATGATTCCAAGCATTTTTTGGGTGTTTGGTAAAATCATACTCGGAATAGGCCTGCCTCCAACTGCCTGCCTGAGAGCTGAGCAGAAAAAGATAACTACAGTAACTCACAAAATTACAGARAACACTCAAAATGAACTCCTTGAAAAATAGGCATAAATTAAAAAAAGAARTCTCTTCTCTCAAAAGTAGAATAAAAACACAACAGCAGCAGATTTTGAGTATATCAAAACCTGTGTTAGTTTTTGAGTTCTTTTTTTAAAAAAATAAACTTTCATTTGATAAATATAGTCATTGCAGCATTAAAAAGCAACCATAAAACAACCTGACATTAGTGTCTGGGTAAAAGTCTGATAGATAGCAAGTGCTAACTCCATCTTCTGCTATCAAAAAATCCACCCTCCACTCCAGTGTATCGTGAGGAATCTTACTACTTTTTTTCCCCTCCCTTTTAAACCATGAAATGGTGATTTAACTATGAAATGATTTGTTGGACCTAAAGTTTTCATTGACTTTTTCAACAGGAAAATAACAATTTAAGGCTATTTTCCCCCCTTACATGTCTTCAAGTAGTTAATACAAATGTGGTATCTACATGCAATGTGCTACGTTAGCTATTAGATTAGTATTTCTATTAGGTAAGCTCATTTTTATGCCTTCAGTAAATCAATTTTCCTTCTTGTCATGTTTTCTAATATATTTTCTCAATGAAGCTATTTCCTCTCTTGTATACATTTCTGTATGGAACTTCAACAAGTTTTGAAGAAAAATGTACTACATGAAAACATTGGCTTCTGTCAAGACGTATTAATACTCCCCTCAGTAACATCATAGATCTTCATTATGAGACAACTCATGCAGTTAACAGAGAAATTCCCCTCCTTTCTCTTGTTTCTGTGCTGAGCCAATGTTTCTTAGGTAGGAAAAAGCAAAAAGCTTAAGAAGAAAATCTGGGGAGAAATTGCCTAAATATAGCAGCCCCTAAGTCAGGTAGTTAGGTTACATAACCTATAGTCACAGGAAGAGAGTCAAAGGGAAGAGAGAAAACCCTTTAGAGGGTACTTAGAGACTGGCTTCCTAGATTAAGACTTTAAATTAGGTGGCAGGAATACACCTTTCTGACTCTGCAAATGTTACTCTTGTGGCAACCCATCAATATTGGTGGCAGGTTTAGCTCCGTTGATTAGAGCGTGGTGCTGCTAATGCCAAGGTCATGGGTTCAGTCCCTGTATGGGCTATGCTGAGGGTTGGACTAGATGATCTCCAGAGGTCCCTTCMAWCCTTACCATTCTGTAATATGCTCTATGATGTACCTTGGCTGGAGATCTTTAAAATTATATTTAGTTTCTTCTTTGAGAAGCCAAAAGAAAGAAGCTAAGTTTCATACAAATGTATTTCTTACATGTCATTACACCAAACCTGATACCTCCCCCAGCATTTCATAGCATTTTTCCACAGGCTCTTGTTCCTTCAAAGTCTCACTGTATCTCCCACACCCCGAGACCTCAATAAGAAAGGTCACACAACAAACGGTGCCCATGGGCTGACTGCCGGGGTGATGTGCGTGGGCACATGCTAGGCAACTGCTAAGCCTGAATTTCTACCCCCTCTCCATCCCCATCTTCGTCCTCTTTTTAGTAATCAGTATTCAAAAAATCCACAGGATTTTCAAATCTTTGAGATGTCTGCTTGTCGTGWATGGCTGAAATTGGCTAACAGGTTCAAATGTTACTTAGAAGGGGAGGGAATAACAGACGGACAAATATCATGACTAGATAAGCTTCAGGAAACTAAGCAAAAGAAGGAAATCAAGACAATTATCTCAGTTTCATTCAAGTTCCAAAGTTACTATATGTTTTTCTCCAGGTATGAGCCCTGCTTACCTTCTAATTCTATTTTTTTTTCTTTCTCTTTTTTACAGTAGGAATTGGATGAGCCCTGTATAGCATGAAAGGCTCTAGATGCTAAAAAAGAAATATAGGTATAAGACTGGAAAATTGAAATATGTTTTTTTAAAGTAATCACTAATCTAGTTCACTTTGCTGACTTGTTTAGCRCTTATTACAAAAATTGTTATTCATTAATTTATTTGTAGTGACTATTTTGTAAATACATGGTTATGTGCATGTATATTTTTTTCAATCCAGCAGATAATAACACATGAGACTTACAACAAATTCATTTAATTTCCTTCCATTAACTTCAAGGCATAAGACTGGGATTACTGATTAGGTATCTGACAGAATTAACTATATTAATCTAAGGAACTAGGATGCCAGTCTAATGGTTAGTAGATCCATCTCCACTTCATCTAGTCAGCCACCAGTCAAATGTACAACTTCAAACAGGTAGATTCAGCTCCTGTGTCTCACTTCCAAACTTCTCACTGCCATGGATACAAAACAGAAACAAGACACACAAATGTTTCAATCTATAGATTTCTATGCTAAAAAAAAAAAAAAAAGAGAGAGAGAGAGAGAGAAAACCTACAAGGCATTATTGCCATACAATGGAATATCTTCCAAGTGCTGTCAATTCCAAACAAAATCATGGGAGCTGAAGTTCTCTACAAAGTCATTTTCTTGGACCATTAATTCTGAATTGCCATTTATAGAATAATTGCACTTTTGTTTCCCTGGGGATCTTGCTGGTGAGCYTGAACTCCCACTATCCTTCTTAACCCTCACATCAATATATATACAACAAAAATGGAAGTCATGAGCTTATAGGTCATTAATGCAGAGCTGGGCCTAAGGGTATCTTCGATAGTTCTGTTGAGGATATSCTTACAATGAATGTATTTTGAGGGGAATGGGCTGAAGGACACAGCTGGATCTATTCTGAGAAAGGTTAGCTGGGACAGCTGAATGTCCCTGAGGAGATAACAAATTACATTGGCCAATTTGATAGAGCTGATTCGGAACTGGAGAAATTCCAAACAGCAAAAGCCTTTTGAATGGTAAATACTTCTCCCATTAATTGCTGAAAATGCACGTAGGCTTGAGGGAGTTTCAGTTCATCTATTTTTTTTTCTAGGTAACTTACAGATAAAAAAAATACTGTACTTGAAAATGACTCCCATGACTTTGATGAGGCTCAGGTTCAGAAGACTTCCTCTYTTCCTTCTTTTAGCAGCCACCGAGGGAGGAGCGAGGCTAACAAAGTTAATGACTTGGTGTCAGAAGTCAGAAGCGACGGATCTGAGGCAGGAAGGAAGTGTGCCTGCCTCCTGCCGTTGCGCAGCGTAACTGGGAAGGCACTGTATCAGCCAGAAGATTGGCCTGGCCAGACTTTTGTGAGGCTCTGAATGGAAGGTCACGGTCTCCCTCATTTTTCCCTTCCAATCAATATTTAGTCTGCCCAGCAGCTGCCAGAGCTGGTTGCCTGTGAACCTCATTGCTGTTAAGTTACTGAGAAACCAGCTTATTATGACAACTCAAATCTCCCATCAGATCTGACCCGTAGTGGCTGCCCTGTCTTTTTCAATCTGCTCTAAAATACAGAGGACTCCAGAGCACAGCATTTGCTGTACCAACCACTGCAGAGAAGTTCCTTATCAATAGGAACATTAACAGGCTATGCAGGGATTTTGGGCAAAATATGCTACATAGGACAAGAAATGTAGTTAGCTCAAGGTCACCAGTTGTTAAGAAATTATATCTATGAGGACTTAGTTGTTAGAAACACAAAGGTCTCCTTYCTTCTCTTTCATGAATCAAAGTGCTTGCTCTAATGGATTTTTCGAAAGACTTTCACTTTTTGTGAGACCTTGGCAAGACATATAATATGTGCAATGTCAAAGGCCAGCCATTATTTTTTTTTGAGGGATATTAAATAAACAGACAGTAACAAAGTGATTTTAGTAAAAGTTTTCCTGTAAATTCAGGGATTTACAGGCTCAGAAGACTGCTAGCAGGATATAAAGCTTTTTTCTCTGGGTTACTGGTTTGATTGTACCAAAGGTCTAAAACCACTATAACAGAAGATAGCTCCAGCAGATGCTAAGAACGGAATAAGCTAGGGGGTGGGGAGGGAAAGACGTTGTTATATAGGTGTTCCAAAAGAAGTCATCTTGACCAGTCTTCTAGCTTCACAGTTCATCTGTTACTACATTTTAYGTTAAAATGCTCCTGCTCACTTATTCTTACCTGGTTTATGCATGAAAGCAGGAGACGGGTAAGAATGTTCTCTTTTTTGTCAAAATTAATTTTTCTATCTTAAATCTCAGACAGGCTGTTTCAGGCACAACAAAGCATAGCCTAGTCCTGCATCTACTACAATGAACATTCAGCATCAACCTGAATGTATACATTCAATCCAGTGATTCACAGTTAATAAAATTGCTTATTGAATTACAACCACTGTTGAAAAGCAATGTGGTAGCATTATAGCATCATTTACTTCAGTTTAAAGCTGTTAAAAGCTAGTTTCACTACGAAACAGAGACTACTATTACAGGAGAGMCCATGAAAAGTTTTATTTTCCTTCTCTAATCCGCTTAGAATTCTTTTTGGCTTTCAAGAGACCAACCACAGATCTGGCTGTAAGGTTTCAGCAGGATAACAATGCTTTTAGACAACATCTATCACTGCACATTTAAAGTCTATTTGAAGCAAAATAGTGGAATGCRTTAGTAAAAAATAGGAATGAGGCTAAACCTTTGAATATCACAAACTAACGATGGAGAAAATAATTATAACAATAGAGCTGTGTATATAAAGTCTTCCAAAACAAATAAAATCGATCCAGTCTGGGCTCCTTCATTTATCTGAGGTAAAAATTTCAAAATACTTTTGAAGAGCATTTCTAAGTATCTCATTTCATTAGAAAGCACCCATAGTCCCACTGAAACACTAAACTTCTCAAAGTTTGCACGCTACATTTAGAGGAGTTTTGATTCATCRAGAACTGCATTTTGACTACCTTTGGATACTTTGGATAGACACCTCAGGCAGGRAAGTGATATATTAGTTAAGGCTCARTTTTTGAGAGCTAGGCTCTATTCCAAGTTTTGTCCCAACTTCCTCTGTGACCTTGAATAAATCACGTAATTCCTCTATATTCCAGTTCCATTTCTATAAAATGAGGACAAGGAAATTGTACTATCTCAAGAGTCCTGTGAAAATAAATTAATTAGCAATTGTGAAACACTCATACGCTGTGTCCATGGCAATCTTCACTCTGACAAAAATGGGGCAATGTGTATTAAGGGTTTTCTCCGTTCTGTACATCTATAAAAGGGTCAACATTACAAGATTGATTTTTGAGCACCTGATACCTACGAAATCAATCACAGTCTGTTTCCCCCTCTGCTTCTGAAGGGCCATAGCTATACAAAAGTTGGATTATAAATATCTGTGATGGTTATATAAATATGTATTTTTGATTTGACTGCCAATCCAAAAACAAGCAGAAAAAAATCTATTAAAGCTTATTTTCCACACTAAAACAAACTTCTCCAAAAATGTTCTTTTGACCAAAAACATTTTATAAACCTAGAATAAAACACTGCTGTTTGATTAAAAACATTTTATAAACCCAAAATAAAACACTATTATAGAACAACAAAACTGAAAAAAACAAAAAGACCCCCCCCCACCCACACACACACATACATAAAGAAAATGGAACGTTATATTGAGAAAATACCTAGCAGAGGGGATTCCCTTCTACATACTAATTTAATAGCTAGCATATGCTGTAAAATGCACTCAGTAAAATACGCTTTTTCCTACAGGAGATATGTCTCTAAATCTCCTGGCTACCTCACACCTCCCACATCCCACATTTCTCACCCATTCCCATTATTTCTGTTTGATGCCTTCCTACGAAGTCTTATAGATTCGTAAATAGTTTTGGGATGACTGAAACTGAGGATGAGATTGGCATTTTTAGTAGTCATACAACATTTTTAGAAATTTTGAACTTTTTTTGTAATTATTGATAACTGATGAACTATACTTCATAAACATGTAGAGCTATTATGAATATGTTTATGTGTTACCTATTTGTATTAGCTGTAAATAAAATTCTCAGCTGAATGCTTTAGTCTATTTTCCTATTTTAAGGAAACTGTATTATGAGTATTCATATTTTAGGAATATTCAGTATCTCTGGACATATTACACTAGTCTAATTCATTCCTGTAGGTTTCATACTATGAATATCAATTTAACAAATATAAAATGAGCCAGTGGATATCTGAAAGGAAAACAGGAAAAAAAAACATAAGTAGAAGAAACTTTTAAATCTTAGAATCAATGGCACTTTTATTGCTGTTCACTGGAAATATACTCTAGAAAATAATTGTTCACTGTAAAATGTTCCAAATTATAGAATTTAATTAAATTYTAAGGATAAAAATTGATTAAGCATAGAATCACAGAATGGTTGAGGTTAGACCTCTGGAGTCATCTAGTCCAACTCCCCCGCTCAAGCAAGATCACCTAGAGCACATTGTCCAGGATCATGTTCAGATGGCTTTTGAATATCTCCAAGGATGGAAACTCCATAACCTCTCYGGGCAACCTGTTCCAGTGCTCTGTCACCCTCACAGCAAAAAAAATGTTTTTCCTCAAGYTCAGACAGAACTTCCTGTGTTGCAGTTTGTGCCCGTTGCCTCCTGTCACTTGGTAACACTGAAAAGAGTCCAGTCCCATTCTCTTGACTCACTCCCTTAAGGTATTTGTAGACACAAGACCCATTCCCTCAGCCCTCTCTTTTCCAGGCTGAACAGTCTCTCAGTCGTTCCTCATAGGGCAGATGCTCCAGTTCTCTAATCACCTTCGTGGTCTTACATTTGACTCTCTCCAGTAGCTCCATGCCTCTCTCGTACTGGGGAGCCCAGAATGGGACACAGCACTTGAGATGAGGCCTCATGAGGATTGAGCAGAGCAGGAGGATCAACCTCTCTTGACCTGTTGGCAATGCTCTTCCTAATGCACCCCAGGATACCATTGGCCTTCTTGGCCACAAGAGCACATTACTGGCTCATGGTCAACTTGTCCACCAGGATTCCCACGTCCTTCTCCACAGAGCTGCTTTCCAATAGATCAGCCCTCAGCCTGTAGTAGTGCATGGGGTTATTCCTCCCTAGGTGCAGGACTCCGCACTTGCCTTTGTGAACTTCATGAAGTTCCTCTCTGCCCAATTCTCCAGCCTGTCCAGATCTCTCTGACACCTTTCCAGGGATGGAGGTGAGGCTGACTGACCCCTAGCTCCCTGGCTCTTCCTTCTTGCCTTTTTTGATGACTGAAGTGACATTAGCCTTCTCGCAGTCCTCAGACACCTCTCTTGTTCTCCCTGTCCTTTCAAAGGTGATTGAGAGTGGCCTCAATGACACCTGCCAGCTCCTTCAGCACGTGACGTGCATCCCAGCAGGGTGCATGGACTTGTGGATGTTGTTTGCCTAACTGATCTCTAAACAGATCCTCCTCTACCAAGGGAAAATCTTTCTTTCTCCAGACTTTCTCTTTGGTGTATAGGGCCTGGGATTCCTGAGTCTTATCAGTGATAATTTTTAAATATTTTGAATAAGATCTGATATAATATTGTTTGGAAGTTATTTTAGTGAAAAAGACTTTTTTTTTTTTTTTTTTTTTTTTTTTTTGCAAAGGTAAATCTTTATAACTTTGCCAATACTGGGTGCCATATTCTATTATTGAAAATCTCAATTTCAGAGATGATCCTGTTATTAGAAATTTCCGTGATGCGTAGAAAACACAAGAATTCTTCACTATTATTTTATTAACACATATCTGTAAATGCTCAGAAATCATATATTTTGCTACTATTATATGTACACAAACTTAAAAATGTTCACCATATACCCTTAATTAAGGAGGTTATATATACATTTCCATAACTGTGCATTCCTATAGTATAGTAGTATTTTACCAGATGTGTATATTCAACACCTGGTACAAAAGCTGAATAATCCAACTGAGAGCTGCAATGAAGATGACAAATAACAGTAAATAAATAAATAAATAAATAAATATTTTATATTTACACACACGCATTAGCGGATAATTTAATGATTGATATGCAAAAGTTAAACAGGTTGCAGACTGAAGGATGCTCATGTGTGGCCCATGACATTCTTCCCTTTCTGATACTGAATTATCATTCAGCTTTTTGTTCTTTCTTGAGAAGGAATGATTATTTATCTCTAAACTTTACTGCAGTAATTTTGGATACTGACAGCCTAGTAGTATATAGCCCTGCTGCAAAGAGTTTGTAAATAAAGATTTTGAAAGGTAGCTTAGAAAGACTAGCTTCAATAAAATTTAATATACATGCATAACTGAATTTGACAGGTAAAAAATGCTACCTGTGCTATCTTTAGAAATTGTCTCTCTGCTTTTGGCTGAGACATTAGAATAACTACAGATCTTAATCCAGATATTATACTCATTTAGCACACATTGGCAGGACATTCTATAGCTGCTGGGTAACAGACAGGGTTACTAGCATTCCAGGCTTCCTAGTGAACCTTTATATATATATATTTTTTTTTCTGTCAGAAATGTATTGTCATTTATTCAAAAAAAAAAAGAAAAGAAAGAAAAAAAAACTTATGAATTTCAGGCATATAACAAAAGGTCAGTGTTGTTATTCTGTTGGAAATTACTTCTTTTCTGAATCTGTAAGAAAAAATAAATGGTATAGACCATTTATATTTCTAGAGATGCAGCGTGTTTTTTTTTTTTTTTTTTTTTCCCCATAGAGGAGAAAAAAACCCTTTATTTGGAGTTGAAAACTATAATTTTGTTTTTTTAACTGAGAATATGTTTTTGTGCAAAAATATATTTTTTCTTTGGGTCAATAGAAAAATAATAATTCATTTCAAGAAAAAGCTAGGTAATCAATAAACAACTAATATGATTTCATAGGAATGACAAAATATAACTAAGTTGTCTTTGACAGCTTAACTTCTAAATTGTGACATAAAAGGGAAAGATAAACATGTTTTATTTCTATTGCATCTGAAGGTCCATGTTTTTAAAGTACAATTGTGGATCTTTGGGAAAAAAAAAACAATTTTTCATCCATTTCTCCTCTCTTATTCTGTAAACTTACAATAAAAATTGATTTAGAACATAACAAGGACATAATTGTACACAAGTACTTTTAAACCTGATCAGATAAGATTTTTTTTGCTTTCATAAGTGGTATCCTGAAAGACTTTAAGTCCCCAGAGACTCTACTGCTGGAAGATGAGCTCAGATCTCCAAAAGATCAGGTTCTTTCTCTATTTATTAGGACTTGACATAAATCCCATCATTATACTGCAATGATGTGTGAGATTTAGGTTTCTGTTAACACTACAAGAAATACTGAGGAGTTGTTAGCTTTCCTAAGTTGTGTAATGTGGGATCTAAGTCTTCCACTAATTATTCACTATGCAGACTTTGTAGAAATCTAYAAAAAAAAAAGAGCTTTTTTTCTAGCCAAAGGAACTGAAAAGAATTGATCTATTAGATCTAGAGATCTATGTAAAAAGCAATGCATCTCATGGTACCTGTATCATGAATCAATCTATGAACTCCTTAGCCTCCACAGATGTCATTGCCTCTGCTGCCCTAAAAGCTTCATTTGTACTTAGAGAAAAGCCTAAGCACTGACATTTCTGTGTCTAAAATGTGAATTTCTTGCCTCACTATTGTGCTGGGTACAACAGTGGGCTCCACATGAGTACATGGTCTTTTGGAAATCAGATTATTGCAAACCAGAGCCAAATTCACAAGCTGAATTGACTGGTTTGATGGTTATTTTTTTTTTTTTTTTTTAGTAGGACTTTCTTATTGATTGAAAACAATCTGAATGTCCTGGGAACTAGAATGGCTATGTCTATTTGGTGTCCCACTGCATTTTTACAGTGGTTGAAATAATTTAGAACTGGGCTTAATAAATGAAACTGCAGGACAGCAACAACAAAAGAATTTAACATTATACATCTTACTCAGCTTTATCAAAGGAAATAAATGACGACATCTCTGTTTATTACACTCGCTTGGCTGTATGAAAAAATACAARCTAAGGAGTTGTTAAATTCTTTTTCCAAAACCACAGCACTATGAAGTCAGAAAAAATTGGTTAAATTTCCGTGATTTCCAGCCATGATCTCTGTTAAAACTATTTGCAGGCACTTCTAAGTTGAAGCTAATGGAAGACTGCAAGAAATTAGAATCATAGAATGGGTAAGGTTGGAAGGGACCTCTGGAGATCATCTAGCCCAACCTCCCTGCTCAAGCAGGGTCACCTAGAGCATGTTAGACAAGGTTGCTTCCAGGTGGGCTTTGAATATCTCCAGAGAAGGAGACTCCACAACCTCTCTGGGCAAACTGKTCCAGTGCTCCATCACTCTCACAGTRAAGATCCATGTAGAGCAAAAGAGATTTATTGTATCTTCTACAACAGGAAATAGGCAGCTGCAGAAAGTGCAGAATAAAAAGTTCACAGATCCTCTTTTCTTCATGGACATTTTCATGAAGCAGAATGTGCATACCTCAGTATGAAAATCTAGACTTATATTTGAAATTGTAAAGAATATTCAAATCTATTAAAATTATTGTATTATTAAAATTAGCATACTGTAGGCATTTAGGATATAATCATATCCTATTTCTATCCCCACTTTAATTACTTTGCCCAGAGAGTGTGCAGACCTAAATTATTCAGATGTTTTGGAAACTATAGTTAAACACATTAATCTGCAGTGGTATCTGATATCAACCTGGTAAGAGTACAACACAATCTAGATTGGTATTCCCATTACTCCTGAAGTTAATCTTGAAATAATATCATGTAATCAGGAATAAAGCTGAAACATTTCCCCTGAAACCATGGAGGAATGCACTTCAGTTTTACAGCTATGTTCTTATGAGCTTTTTTCCCTATTTCTATGTTTCATTAACAAGGAATTTCTTTTTGGACAGTAGGCACCCAAAGTCAGGTAGCAATTGATTCTCATTTTTAGCAGGCTATCCAAAAGGTTTTCTGTGCTAGTTCAACCAGACTACCAAGCACAAAGCTACCAATCATTTACAACAGCACTCATAACCAGMACAGTGATGAGATATTGCCTATAGGCTTGTTATGGAGCACCTACAAGAAATTCATTACCTGTAGGCATTTCCAAATAAACTAATTTGATAGGCAATATGCATCTTTAGCACACAGGTACACTTGCCACACACCAGAAGATTTTATCCTCCTGAGAGTAACAGCCTTCAGAGTCATTGTTTCTTCCCATTATCCACAATACATCTGATTCGATTGTGATATATTTTGTATTATTTTATCTAGTTCTCTACTATCTACATTTGCATTATTTCACTAGAAAGATTACTCATCCTTTGCTCACATGAGTTTCTCTATTAAGACAGGATCACTTATATTAAAGGAACTATTCACGTGAATTAAAGATGCTCTGGAGGACTCATTTATTAGTTTTTTACAGGTTTTCATACTATCCATCCACCATATCATCAAAATATCATTCAGTAGTGCTTTAAATGACATTAATTTTTCTTAACAAAGTTGTCTTTAATAATCAGAGAAAATGACGCTGCTAGTATCATCCCCCATGCTAAAAAAGTCCAAAGAGAGAATGGAAGTCTCTTCACTGGTTATGAGCTAGGAGGATAAGACTGGAATTACTGCCGGCTCATTCTCCAGCTGCACTTGACACGTTTGATTCATCACTCCACCTGAATATTAGCTTCACCTTGCTTCTCAGATTTAGCTATTCCTATTCCAACTGCTATGCACCACTCTACTGTCAGTCTTCTGGGTGCTGACATCAATTTCACAGGTGTCTGTGTATCTGTTCTCCTGAACAAAATACTCATCTTTTCCTACAATAAGCTACACTGGCTTTTAAGTGCCTTCCAGCCTTGAGACCTGGCCTCCAACAAGCATCACAATTGCATGAAACAAGCTSAAGACATCAGTAAATTCCCTTAGGCAATAAAATTTTCATGGTCTTAGCCAGGTCTGCCCACAGTGCTGGGTGTTTTTGTCAGCATTTTGCCTATATTTTTCTTGCAGTTGACAAGATACCCAATAACACGTCACATACACATCACTGGTTCTGAAGTCACAGTGCATTCATCAGGCAGAAAATTGCCTGATGATGTGGCATGGAAAGCAATCAAATAGAAATCTGGCCAAGRTTTTGCCGGAAACTGTGAACGAGACATTACACGGTAGTTACCACAGTCTGATTTCATCTTTTCCTCTTTCAAATGCTAAGGATGAGAACATTTTGATGTCCTGTCATATTTCTTGTGTTTTCATATACAGAGAAAGTAATCACTGAAAGGTGCTTTCTCCTCTGAAATGCTATCAAACCCTGGACCTTCCCAGTCTTTATCAKAGTGATCATTTTACCAAGTTCTTTAAGAGATGTACCAGTGTCCATGTCAACGCACTATCACTGTGCTTATACTTTTATTTAAAACATTTCATTATGTGTTGGGAAGATTACTGTATCCAATCACTGTTCCATAAATAATATAGTTAAAAATTCTTCTTCCAGTTCTCCCCTTGTCTGTCCACTTTCCTTTCTACCACAATGGGCTCGTGTTTCTTTGCTTCTTGGAGAATCATTTCCTGCCTCTCATCTTCTCTGTAAAAGTTCACTCTCCGCTCTGCAACTGCATGACAGTTTCATCACTTCTGCGTGATTAGATACAAATGGAGCTCAGAGATATTTCGGGAAAGCCCTCCTATAAAGGAATGACATTCCCATTCTCCAAAAGTGCATTTAAAAACTAAATGCTTCAAGCACTGGTATTTAAAGTTATTTAGGTATTATGAGAGRTTCATTTATCTTCTCTACGAATAGAGAAAAACAATTGTGTTCTACCTTAATCCAAATGGAGAATACTGGTTATAGTCACAAAAGCCTCCACTAGMAACTGCATCGTCAATAACAATCCATTACAAACAGTGGCATTTTTCAACAAAATATCCATATAAACATCACTGGTTTGGGGAGGGGGGGTGTATTTACTATACTTTCCTGTTTAAAACACTTTGTGTATGTTAAGTTTTTTTTTTTTTTTTAAAAAAAAAAAAAACCATTCACAACTTTACAACACAATCATTCAGTTGATTTTACAGTGTTTAATTGTTTTCAGACAAATGTTCCAAAAGGGCAATAGTGCTAGAAAGCCTAATGATTTCCAGTTAAAATCAATAGCAAAATGTTCACTGACTTCAACAGGAGTCAAGTCTAAAGAGAATATTGTCAACCCAGTAAAAATCCAAAGYGCATATGCATCCACTTAAATTGCTAATACATTTTCACAGAGTGCTTTCATCTAGATCTAGGTGGCAGGATTTACATCTATTAGAAAACCATTCTTTGCAAGCTTCTTTGTATTAATGATCTGAACACTTGAATCTTAAGATTTTTTTGTCTTATCTCTTACCATATGATAAGATCAACCTAATAAGTAATGTGAATGCAATCTAGACACACAGCCAGCTGTCTCAGACAGCTCACACGGTTTTATTAAAGAAAGAGAGAATAAGACTTTCTGTCTCAATTTTAATGACATTGGAATAGACATGCTGCTGAATTGTTTTTATTTTCTTCCTATTTAGGAATGTGCCTGTTTACTTCAAGRGAACACTGAGTAAGGTGTTAAGGATCATCTTTTCTCTAGATCAAGTATTTACACTGGAAGTGACACAAATTAACCTGGTAGGAACCTCATTGCTGTTATGCACTTATAAATGGTTATGAGGGAACATATGTACCTATCTAAACTTGAAGGTTGGAATTGCTTAGCCTGCTAAAACTGGAATGGTTTTGCTATTTCTCTTAAGAATCTAAGATCTCTTATTGGGCTGCTGTAAGGAACTTGCTAAAATATAAATAGTTTTCATAAAAGACAGGTAAATCATTCCACTTTTATATATCATGTTCTTTCCATGACTTCAGTGACCCTTTTTTTTCCTCTCTACCTTTTCTTTTCCCAGACCCATAGGCTTATTTTTTTCTGCTTCAAGATGTTAGAAAAGATGTTAGAAGTTAGAAAARAAAGCTTTAAGAAAGCTAAACTCTAATCCAAATTGTTCAACGGATTTTGTCTTCCTATGAGACACAAAATCCTCGTTTTTCCATTTTTTTTGTCTTTTGTTACAACTAATCTGCTTTACAACAGTTCTACAGCCTAATTTGCCACCTATTACTTTGAGACTCTCTGATGTAAAGATTTCAGTTTATCACATTTAAAATTATTTGCCATATTTAAAATCATTTGAAAATATTCCATTAATGTAAAACAAAATATTTATGTTTTTTGTAACCAAGAAAAATCAAAGATATTACATACAACTAAAATAAGAGGTTGATATTCTTTAAAATCTGGTAGGAAATTACTAATTTCTAAAGGATTGTAAAACCTGTACCAATTAAAACAAGTAATACTATATAAGAAACTGTCTTGTTATATTATTATTAGTGTAAACTCTGTCTTGAATTTAGTGAGCCAGTACTGAAAAGAGAAACAGCATCCAGCACTGTGGGTTCCAGATCTATAAAGATGTCCATTAAGGAACACAACACRAACAATGTGATAATAAACTGTTTATTGAACTCAAATCCACAACTCCAGTCTGGAGAAAGCACACTAACTCTTACCTAGAGCTTAAGGGATAGTGAGCAATCTTTTATCATTAGAATCTAGTCTTTGGATCAAAATTTAGCTTTCTCATGATGAAGACCTCTCTAGCTAGTAAAAGAAGTAGCAAATAAGAATTTCAGATCTTGCTGAAATTGAGAAGATGGAAATCAGTGATGCAGGAGGACTGATTCCTAAAATGCTTTTGAAAAATCAGTAATATTTTTTTTTCTTCAARAAGCAGGTAGAGCGATACACCCATCATTATAAACAGAAATATGTTTTAGCATGACTTAAAAARGGAATTTCTGCATGACAGTGACAGTATGACTAGAACCAAGAATCCTAAATAACAGTTTCAAGGTCAGACATGCCTTTGCTTTTCTGAATGAGGCACATAGCGTGCAAACAGTGCAATGCCTTTTACTGTTTCTTTTCATGGACAGTRCCTCTATTGATTTAACAAATTGGAGTTGCTCAAGTACTTTAGAGTATTCAGGAGTAAATCCTGCCCATGCACACTTGATGCAAAATGATCTCTTAACAGCTATCCACTTCTGGGATATACATAAGAATGCTTCTTTGATGCATTGACGCATATGAATGCCAAACAAATGTATCAAACAAGTCAAAGAGTAGAAAATCTTGGGCGAGAAACCTAAATATGATGTAAATTCTGACAATATTCTTTATACAATGGTAGCAGTTTCAATGATGGAGAACCTGTATTTGAAAAAAAAAAAAAATCAAGCTTTAAGTAGCAAGATAGATCACAGAGCTATCACTCAGCCCTTGGTGAAATAGCCTATAATGTGGGAAAGTCTGGCTCTCACAACTGCTACAGACTTCTACTAAACTCAGGCAAATTGCTACAGCTGRGACGTATTCACCCTAACTTCCAGCCAGGTCATGGCACGTGGGTCTTTCTGTTGGCTAGGTGTCTGCCAGTAAGAAACTTAACTAGATGTGTATGATAAACTGGGTTTAAAACAGTGCTGTATTTTGTTCTGTCATGAGAAAGATGTTTTCCCTCCTTTAAACAAGTTTTTATGATAAAAAAGTATGCTAAGAATTATGGGAAGCTTATGTGCTCACGAGTGCCATGTGTATATTGGGTGTCTGGAACAACGCAAGCTGAGATATTCTAACCGAAGCAACTTGTGTCACTGATACTGAACTATCCCTCTGAATAAGTAGGCACATTCTCACATTAAGGAGAATGATAAAACAGTGTTTTTATAACACTATAAGTCAGTCCCTGGTAATAAACAGGCCTAATTCCTGCCCCGAAAGTATTACAATCAGCAGTGGATGAACACAGAAACCGAAAGTAACAATACGAGTGGCAATTACAGGCAAGCCTTATAAAATGAGACTGTGAACTCTGATTCATAAACTCTGTTGGATTTAGCTACAGCAGCCAAAGAGGTTACTGTACCCAGCTGTACTCCTGCAGTCTCCTTCTAGAAGGCAGGGACATTCCTCAGCAACTACAATTTACTTTTCATTTTGTTAGCTTAATCTTCCACTACATTTTTTCTTTCTAATGCCAGCAAGAACTGTAGCAGCCTAGAAACAACACTGCTCTCCACCCAGCTGCTCCTGCTGCGGATACAGGGGAGGGGAGCAAACACCCCAGAGCAGCCACAGCTGAAGTCCAGTGTCTAAAGATATTCTTAAATCATCTTTAAAAGGAATACAGTAAAAATAGACATCCCGGGATGCATGCCCTCTGCATGGTCTGTAATTTTTATTCTTTTATGTAAGTTAGGCAAGTTCTTCATCACCAAAGATTGCTCTGTACTTGATGGACACAAACAGGCAGGCACTTCGAGAAGACAGTTGAAATCACTTAACACTTAAATCATAAGCTATGTGCTTCTCCCTACTGACTATAGGAATTTAGGGGAATTAGGATCCAACGTAGATGCCCAAATCAAGTGTCTATGGTTAAACAGGGCTAGTGCAGAATTAAGCAAATAAAAAACATAATTTATAATTTTCAGAAACTGATAAAGTTTGTTCTCAGCTCCTCAGTTCCGCACACGAAGTTAACATAAATGAATTAACAGCAAGGAGTTTCTTCTGGACCATGACATCGTTAACACCAGCACTGTTAATCTTTATTTGATTGTTAAATAAATATTTTTAAAAAATTCTGAATTGATTGTAGGAAAAAAGCCTAATAGATTAGATGTGAGATTYATTTAAGAAACAGAATGGTTCTATTATAGCTTTTATAAATGTACACTCAAAAAAAAATCAACTTCAAAGTAACAAAATGGCCATTTTCTGCTTTTATTAACATGATAGTCATCCTGCTGGAGCAAATTTTGACTGGACTTTCACAAGGCAGCTGTGAGAATGAAAAATTAGAAATAAGCAAGCCTTGAAACAATTTATCTCARCATAACCCAGCTAGGAGAAGTAGTCCAGAATCATCCCAGAGGTCACTTTTGTGTGACTTGGTGTTTTTTTTGTTTCCCAGGAGAGACTGGAAGCAATGGTTTGTGTAGCTACTTGTGCCCAACCGCTTTCAGCTCCTACCTCTGCCCGTTCAGAGAACATTGCTTGTGCTGTTCATGGGCATGAAGGGTTACATGATGCCATGATCTTACCCCAAAACAATTCAGTTTGCTCTAATAAGTGCAGGAGTGGTCACTCAGAGTAATTAATAAATATCTGGGCAAAAGTGAAAAGAAAGGCAAGGGACAAGAGGGCAACTGAATGTTTCATCTGACTCCTGCAGTTTCTGAGGTTGGACAGCAGTCTYCTCTCTAACAGGTACCGCCTTTAAGAATGCGAATGGTAATCTCTGCGCGTGAATGTCTCCTCACACCCCATCCTGGAGTTAGAAGTGATCTATTAGCATTTTGGTACAAAGGTGAGAATATTATACATACTTGATCAGGGAAAATAAGACTTCTATTAGTAGTCTAATGGTCATTGGGTCAAACTCTATATGTTATCAAACTCTTAAAGAAACTATGTCTAAATTTTCTTATCCAGTCTGATCAATAGCTTTTGATTCAATAGGGAAATACGGTCTTTGTTAGAAGATGAGAAGGCCAGCTTCAATTTCTTTTTAAAAATTTATCATTAAAGTTGGGGGTTTTTTACACTTAATTAAGAAACTTATTACCAGATGTTAAAGGTATCAAAAGATTCAATGAAAAATATAAAATAATTAGGACCATCTAAAGTCAAGGCAATTATTTAGGTGCTTTGCTATTGAATTAAAAATGAATATAAGGCATTTATACTTTGYCAAGATTCTACAGAAAACAACCTCAAGAGAAATGTTTTTTTCCCAGCACCCTGCCTGTAAGCAAAGCATTTACTGTCCTTTGCCCATATTAGTTTCTGGRTAAGTTAAGTACTCACCTGTATCCTCTAATTTTTATGTGGTATAGTCATTCATTAAAAATTACTAGTAGCATATTCAAGCAATGATAAAAAAAGAAAGAGAGTGACTAAAGAAATTAATGTGAAATGGAGGACTGAGCACTTTATTTGTTGATTTGGTTTTGTTCTGTTGTCTTAACTACATGTAGGCATCAGGTAATTGGGCTTTCATCCAGTTCTAACTCACTTGTCAGTTAATCCTGCTTGGCATTCATAACATTTACATATGGACAAGAAGAACAGAGCAATCACAAAAATCTGCAAACATGGAAAAGCTGTCATTTTTACCACAGTAGCATTTGCTGCATAGATACAAACCTAAAATCCAAACTTCAGATCACAGTTATGTAAGTATTTGCTCACACTTTAACACTGAATAATATTGCAGCAGGCATACTAGACCTTTACTGATAATACTGCCAGAATGACATAAAAATAGACTGCAGTCCTTTTTAAGATGAACTCAATATGCCAGCCATTATAGGAAACTCACAAGCTGAGAAGATAGAATTAAACAAAGAATTCTATTCTTATATCTTTAAGGTTTTTTTCCTCTGTTGTGCTAATTGGAATTAGCAGATTTTCATCACACCACTAAAATTAGGTACTCCAAAAATACCACTGAAAAAACACACTTTTTTATACCACAGAGAAGCTTTCTTCAATCTTGTAGTATTCTCCAGCATATAGTTTTGCGGTTCTAATATTAGGCCAAGATACTTGCCATACTTTAGTTATGCAGAGTATACAGAGRACGAAAGGCAAAACAACTTGTATGGACAAATGCTGCAAAGCATTAAAAGCAGCTAGTCGTTCCAATAAAGTAGTGGAATTTAATGTGTTGATGAAAATAAATTTGTGTCCATTTAGTTAATGACTCTATGTTTTTAACAGACTCATATTTTAAGAGGAAAAAGTAAATGTGAACTGTAACKCTACATTATTCTGCTAAGGTCTGTTAATAGGAAAGTGTAGTCTTTTCTCTTAGTCTATTAGAAGAGRTGATAATATCTTGACTGCATTGTTGTAAGTCAAATTGAACATGTTTTAAAAAATCCTTTGATTTATTTAATCCCACTAGCCTAGTAAATACACAAAGTATTTACAAAGTAAATACAACATGGAAGTATTTGTAAAGGACTGAACTGTTTGGAAAGTGCTTAAAATTAAGCCTACATGAATATCCTGGAAAAGCACAATGCATGACAAGTTATTTAGCTTAGCATCCAGCCTGGTTTAGGTTCCCATTTGTATCTCAATGTAGATTCAATTTAGGTGCAATCGAGGAAGAAAAACTTCACAAAATAATCTAGAAAAACAACAGTGATTTAACACTTTTGCCAAATTTATTAATCATTTTTTGTCTTTTTAACYATATTGGTCCAGTGCACAGTACTACCTAGCAGTATAGGAATCTATATGTCCTTTGTTTATATGTCTCCTTTACTACTAAGACATTTAATAATGTAGTTTTAACTTTTTTACTTTGTAACACTATACATATGGTACTTGATGTACCTTTGCTGTCTTTGCTTTAAGGTTCAATTCAACCCTGAAAGTAAAGAGCGTGACCAAAAAAGTCGTGCTATCTCGATACGGCTTCATCTCGACACGGCTTCTTGTCAGAAGTATATGCTAGGAAAGGAAAACCGAATGAAAAGTGTTTAAAAAAAAAACAAATCAAAACAAATTGGGGGTTAAAACTATATGCTACAATGATTTTCTGAAAGAAATCATTAAAATCTCTACCAAAATTTATTGCTTGTCAAGATGGAAGAAATACATATAGTAGGCTTCTCAGGAAAAAAAAAAAAAAAAAAAAAGCTTCTTCACTTACTCTACAATTCAGTGTAATTGGCTTTTGATTAGAGCTGTACATGCTTATTTTCTTCCTTATCACCTAAAAATCAAGTCTTTTCCCAGAGCTACACACATTAAGGTATAACAGTACGTATGCATAAGTGTGTGTGTGTGTGTGTCTGCATGCTTGTGTGTCTGTGTTCATATCTGAGCAAGTAAGTAAACTATTCTCAAGCCCTAATTCTTCAAAATATCTTAGAGAGTTAGCTATACATTGAAATGCTAATTCTACCGGAATTTTCCCATGTTTTGAATGGGGCACTACTTTCTACACTACCTCAGAATACTGAAATTTTAATCAGAAAAATGAACTGTCTCCTAAAAGTAATATTATTCAGAATATTGTTATTATTTATTTTATTGTCTTTAACCTATAGTGTCTAAAATCTATTTTTTAAYATTTTTWAAAAAAATAATTTGCAAGCACTTCAATATAGYTTTGTATCTGCCTAGCCACTGAAGGATTTCCTATCAACTTCAGCTTCAGTTCTATTCTCCTTTTCTCAACAGTTCCTGATGTGCCACTTACATGGTGTTCTCATGGGCTGTAGCAGAAAAGAGATGATGCTGCACCAAGGCAGTAATATTCCAGCCAGGGAGATTAGCCAATAAAAGAATTTGAGACAATAAACCRTTGTGGCAACTGAGTAGTAGTAAGTTATACCAAAGCATAAAGAATAAGGTGGGATTTTTGCAAAATCTGGTTATTTGTTTATTTATTTGCAAAAATCACATTCTSTCTTCTAATAATTCCCAAAACATCTTGGCTAGTAGCAATTCTTTACATTGAACAATGAACAATGAAGAAAAGATGATTGCTGGGAAAATACTTACAGAATTCCTCTCTTTGCACTGCCAGGACTACTGATATATTCACCATAGTCCCGTGGTGGGGGTAGCAATTTAAATAAAACTGTTTTGTATTTAGAAAATAAAAAGAAAATACATTATTTCTCCTGAGATTTCTTTCCCGTGAAAATGAGTCTTGTACCCTAGGCATATATATTTATCATTAACAGTACAAGACAAGATGGAGCGTTGTCTGTGGGCTAGGCTATACATTGCTGTGCTAGCTCAGAAGGAATCCAGTAATGAATTTAGACTCAAGTGTCCTAGTTGCCTATCTCCTCATGCACTCCTCATGGCTGAGGAACCATTTATTGTAGCCCCTAGACCCCATTCCTCCTTACTTTCCCTCMCTCCTCACCTGGTGCCCTTCTCCACTCTCTGACTTGAAGTGCAGGTAGTGATTGCACAGATCCCATACCCCACATTTGCAGCCTGAAGACATATTTCATTTTCTTCTGTTAGTATTTTCCCATTTTCAGTTTGCATTAACATGCAATCCCATCATTGTTTTTGACATTTATCTTCTATTTCTTCCCTATGTTCTTCTTGATTTCTCTGTCAATTATCATTTTATACACTTTATGAATCACTTCAGAGTCTACCCATTCTTTCAAAATGTTGATCATCATTATTTTTTTTAAATAACCACACATTTTTAAAGAGCTGCTTATAATAGCTTATTTAAGATCATTGTATAAGATATGTAGAAATCCAGTCTTTCCACTAGAAATTCCAGACTTACCCTCCTATCCAGTGTAGGACTGTAGCAGTTCTGAATTGTGGGGAATTTCAAGGCTCTTGTGCAGATAAGACAGAACCAGCAATCTCTGGGACAATGCAGAAGTCGAAGCAGTTATGACATAGGAAAGGGAATAGCAAAATTTCTGTACAGGAGAATAAGGAGAGTCTTCTTCTTCTTCCTCTTGCCTGACCTCCTTTCACTGAGCTGGGATGCTGGGATCCTTAGTCTGATGATGTCATTAGTGTATAAAATCACAGCAGACTGATCTCAAACACCTAATTAAAAACTTATGTGGCCTGAGATCGATAATGGCATTTAAGTCCTTCACCTGAGTAAAAATTAAGCACCCACACTTCCTGGTAAACTTCTGTGTACATTTTAACAATAGTACAACCAAATCTATCCCAACGCTAAAGCTTTTTTGTTGWTGTTTTTGTCTTTTTGCTGGATATCTCCAAAGAACTATTGCTTCTGGATTTGTGCTGATTRTTAGCCCTGCTTATATGAACAGCYTGACTACCAAATGCATATGTCTGGTACCAGATTTAATACAGAGTCAGACTGCAGCGGTGATAACGTGATGTCATTAATGTCAACGGTAGGCTTCCTRCCAGTTTCAGTGCTGTCACCATTGTACCCCAGTGCTCAGTAATGTTAGTAGATTCAGAAATTATATGAAGAATCRTCACCACAGTTAGTGTTATAGTTAACTATTGACCATAGCTATAGGTATAACGTCTCCATATTAAAGGTTTACCTGTCATCATTTATTAATATCTCTTAAGACTCTGTGTCTGTTACACACAGAAACAGCTGTTCAACTTAGCTGGAACCTAGTATCAGTCCTTTAAGACATTGCTCTATTTACAAGCAACTTCTGCGTTGCATAAAATTTTGTTCAGTACCTTTTACCCCAAATAATACAAAAGAACAGAGCAGGTAGGAATACCCTCATTAAAGGAATTCTTATTAAAGAAAAAGCACCAATTGTGTCCTCATTGTTGCAAAACTGCCAGCATTGTAAAAGAAAGAACGTTAAAAACCCATAAGCTCATTTGATTCATAGTAACAAACTTCTTTTTGTCTGCAGATTTGAGAAGCTTTCAAAATATTCTGTATGGTTTTAAGTGTAATCAGCATGGATTTCATATGTCTGCATATCAGAAAAAATATGTTACCCACTATAATATTTTCATGAGAAATAATAACATATATGTTCTTTATGAAACATAAAAAATACATTTATCAACAAGGATGTTGACTTATATTTAGGAAGACTTTTTTATGTAAATAAAAGCCTAAAGTCAAGTTTGGGTCTCAGATAACTCTCAAGGAATTCCACATTAGAAAATCTGGTCATGCACTACCATGTACTGCAGACCACAGCATACATATATTTGCATTTTGGATAGACTTGGTTTGTACTGCATCAGACCGAGTAATGCAGGCCCCATCTGTTTCTGGAATGGAATTATGTAATCTTAAGGTCCTTCTATGAAAGACTGACACTACCTGCCAAAAAGTAATGACAAATAGCATTTGGAGGCCACCATAGCTTAGCCTCCTAAAGAACAGCAGAGATACCAGCAGCTGAGCTGCCACTATCATGCAGGGTAAGCAAAGACGGGTCAGGGAGCGGTCTGCTGACAGAGAAGAGACAGTACAGATGATTAGACTAATTAAACTCATCTTCTGTGCCTCGTTACAGAGGACACTGGAAAATAATTTCCTTCTCTGCTCTTGCTTTTCTCAAGCAAATGTTTACCATTTTTCTGGAACCAATAGTACTTTATGTTATTAGGTTGTTATTTTAGAGTGTATACATACACACATACAAACACACTCACACATAAATATGCACACACACACACACACACGTGTATGTAGCTTTTTTGTTTCAGAGGAATATTAAAAAAAAAAAAAAAAGATTTGAAGATTTGCATGAAGCATCCTGATATACAGGAAAGATTGCATAGAAAACTCAATATATGTTATCTGCTTCAGATGTGAATTCTGGTAAAGAGTTTTCAAGTTTTTCAGTTCCTGAGAAGCTCTTAAAAGAAAAGGAATTAGGAATGTTCTACATTTTGGAAACCACTATCTTTGTTTCTAGGACTGAAGAAGCTAAAGGCCATGTTCTAAGACAGATGTTAATGTCAGATTAATTAAATTAAAAAATGTATTTTGAGGAAACACAATGTATCATAAAAGTCAAGGCCCACATCAAGCTGCTATAATCACTACACATAGAATTTTTATGTAGGCATGTATTAATCATAGAATCATAAAATCATAGAATCAGTAAGGTTGGAAGGGACCTCTGGAGATCATCTAGTCCAACCTCCCTGCTCAGCAGGGTCACCTAGAGCATGTTAGGCAGGACTGCATCCAGGCGGGCCTTGAAGATCTCCAGAGAAGGAGACTCCACAACCTCTCTGGGCAACCTGTGCCAGTGCTCTGTCACTCTCACAGGGAAGAAATTCCCCCTCACGCTCAGGCGGAACTTCCTGTGCTTCAATTTCTGCCCATTGCCGCTTGTCCTGTCACATGGGACAGGAAAACTGAAAAGAGTTTGTCCCCATCCCCTTGACACCCTCCCTTGAGGTACTTGTACACATTGATAAGATCCCCCCTCAGTCTTCTCTTCCCCAGGCTGAAGAGSCCCAGCTCTCACAGCCGTTCCTCACAGGGCAGGTGCTCCAGCCCTCTGATCGTCTTTGTAGCCCTGGCATCTCTCCATTAGCTCCATGTCTTTCTTGTACTGGGGAGCCCAGAACTGGATACAGCACACCTGGTGAGGCCTCACAAAGGCTGAGGAGAGGGGCAGGATCACCTCCCTTGACCTGCTGGCAACACTCTTCCTAATGCACCCCAGGAGACCATTGACCTTCTTGGCCACAAGGGCACATTGCTGGCTCATGGTCAATCTGTCATCCACCAGCACTCCCAGGTCCTTCTCTGCAGAGCTGCTCTCCAGAAGGTCAGCCCCCACCTTGTACTGGTGCATGGGGTTATTTTTCCCTAGGTGCAGGACTCTGCACTTGCCCTTGTTGAACCTCAGGAGGTTCCTCTCTGCCCAACT
>NW_028186668.1:2916073-2957875 GCF_003343005.1 Rhea americana
AGAACTTCCTGTGCTTCAATTTCTGCCCATTGCCTCTTGTCCTGTCACACGGGACAACTGAAAAGAGTTTGTCCCCATCCCCTTGACACCCTCCCTTCAGGTACTTGTACACATTGATCAGATCCCCCCTCAGTCTTCTCTTCCCCAGGCTGAAGAGGCCCAGCTCTCACAGCCGTTCCTCACAGGGCAGGTGCTCCAGCCCTCTGATCATCTTTGTAGCCCTGGCATCTCTCCATTAGCTCCATGTCTTTCTTGTACTGGGGAGCCCAGAACTGGATACAGCACACCTGATGAGGCCTCACAAAGGCTGAGGAGAGGGGCAGGATCACCTCCCTTGACCTGCTGGCAACACTCATCCCAATGCACCCCAGGAGACCATTGACCTTCTTGGCCACAAGGGCACATTGCTGGCTCACGGTCAACTTGTCATCCACCAGCACTCCCAGGTCTTTCTCTGCAGAGCTGCTCTTCAGAAGGTCAGCCTCCAGCTTGTACTGGTGCCTAGGGTTATTTTTTCCTAGGTGTAGGACCCTGCACTTGCCTTGTTGAACCTCATGAGGTTCCTCTCCACCCAACTCTCCAGCCTGTCCAGGTCTCTCTGAATGGCAGCACAGCTCTCAGGTGTGTCAGCCACTCCTCCCAGCTTGGTATCATCAACAAACTTGCTGAGAAGGCACTCCATCGCCTCATCCAGGTCATCTCTAAAGTTGTTTTAGTAAAAATCCCTTGATAAAAAGTTGAATAGGATATTGCAAGGATCTCCTTACCCCGTGCTTCTTTTACCAAAGAGGTGTTCCAGTAAAAAGTAACAAAAAAAATAACCAAAAAAAACCCACTATAATTAAGTGGAAAAATATACAAACACAATAAAGTGAAACTGCTCTTCAAAATATAAAGCATATAGAAATTTCTAGCAAGTGAACAACAGCTAATGCTAACTTTAAAATAGTGCTGCTGATAAACATATATCAGGTCCATTCTAAATCCAGAGCAAATACTTGTGTCCTAAAGATCAGTTTAGTGTAACTGAGGGCTGAAAATTCCAAGTCGTATTGCTTTAACTAAGTTACCATCCAAAGGTTTGCCAGAAACTGTAAAAAGTGAAAGAAGTGGAATTCTAAGTCATTTCTATCAATACTAATTATATGACTGCAACAAGGTTAAATTAGTTGCCTCTATAGTCAATATTCTCAGAGTAGTCTGGATTTTATGTCTTAATTATTGTATCTTTTTTCACAGAACAAATTAAAGTTTCAGTGCTGAGCTGTAGGCTTACCCTTTTTCCCTCCACTGCCACGATTTTTTTCCAAATAGTAAGATAACTAGACATATTTCTTTAATCTGAATCTATTTCTACTGGGTTTGCCTAAAGAAATGAATTACAAATTCAGATAGATACAAAGAAGAAAATTTAAAGAGACAACTCTGAATGTACTTTCTTGATATATCATATCTTTGTTTCCTTTGCAAAAAATTTTGTACTTACAAACTTTTTAAAATGATAAAAGTTTCATTTTTCATTTTTTCAACTTCATTTCATTTTTAAAGAACCATCTATATACAGTCCTTTTAAAAGTCAGATAGCAAAACCAATCTCTATAACAAAAATAATCATGGGAACAAGTCTCAAGAAAGTATACTTTCCAGAATTAATCCCATATTCAGTGGGATAATTATAAATAGCTTGCAAATTCATTGTACATTTTCCAACATCAGAATTAAACAGAATAATTTGAACATTTGTGAAATCCCAGCACTTTAAGGGGCATATAAACATGCTTAGGTAACGGGTTTCTACAAAAATGGCAGAGAATTTCATCTGTTGATTAATTTTAAGAACATAAACGCAAATGTAGATATATTGAAAAAAATGTCAAATCTTGTAGCAGATAGTGAGCTAATGATAATTAATTGGCTGAAATTAATTTACATAGTTCCATTGATATTAATGAAAACTGGCCTTTTTTTATTTCAAGAACAGAAATCTAATAGTAAAGGTAAAATAAAATACAACATAGTTCTCCATGTAAATTATTTAGGGCTCTACCCACTTGGTCCTATAGAAGATCAGTCTCAAATCTAGGTAAGGTTTTTCAGCAGAGATCAAAGAATCTGAAGGTGATTTTTTTCAAGAGCTTTTTTCAGGTAAGGTTTTCTTTTTTTWWAAAAAAAATGGTATTGTAATTGCAAAAGGTAAAATCTGAATAGTTATTAGCAACCTACTAATAACATCTAAATGTTTTATGTCATTTAAATAGCTTCTTCCCATAAAAATATGGCTACTTTCTGTGAAATAGATACAGTCAAATAAATAGAATTGAGTGAATAGTCCCTAAAAGTAACCAAAAACCTCTCCAGATTTTGAAAATCAAAATTTCTAAAAAGCTGTCAATTTTATGTATATCTCACATTATATTGAGGTATTGCTGCGCAGCTGACCAAGGATACTTTGTTTATTTTAATCATCTATAAAAAAACTCTGATAAAAAAAGTAGGTGAAATTTGCAGTAATTTGAATAGTTATATAAAGCTGTTGAAAATAATCAGCAGTAAACAAAAATGCAGTGGCTGCCAAAACTATAGTGACAGAAGTATTGTTAGGAGGAAGCAGAAAATGCAAGGTATAAAAATCTCATTTCAGATTTGAATATAGTAGACTAGATCTTCACCTAAGCTCCATATTCAATATTTACATTTTTTATGAATCTGAGACGGAAAAATCAGTGGTAATAAATACACTCATTTGTAAAAGTAAATACAGAGGTCTGATACATCTCATTTCTAGGAATTAACGCTAGTTTATAAACTTTCTATTGATTCTTATTACAGAATGGCAAAGCTATATTCTGAGCAGTATATGCTTTTATGCATGAGGAAGAAAAAATTAACGACATGATTGTGTTATGCAATATCTTTTTTCATTTTAGAAAACCTTGCAGATTTGCCTGAGTTTCTCATTATTATGCCCTCATAGAATGAAACTGAGGGGACAAAATGCCAGTAGTCCTGACTTTCACAGTACAGTTTTGGGACCTTGTAAGAGCAGAGTTTTTCACAAAATAGAAAGCAGTAGGAGAGCATAAGACTAATTTTAATTTTTACACCCTTGACAATAGCCCATTAAATTAGAAGACAAAACTACAAAGCAAGTCATATTACACTTTTATTGTCAGGATATGCAGCAGATTTGGGAAGTATTAAATTCTCAGAATACATTCACTTTTAAATCAAGATTTGGTAGAAAATGCCTTTAAAATAGTCATTCTCCTTAACTGTCAAAATGCTGTTTATATGCTGTCTGGAAAAATTATCATTCATATTAATTTGTCAGTATTTATCCCACTCTTCACACTGAGGCAAAGAGAGACTGTAATTCAAGTCAAAGTCACTTTATTGCCAATCGTATTTATTGCTCCTAAATATCAAAATGTAGACAAACCTTTCCTGATTCTTAATGCTGTTTGCAGATTTCATAACACTGTATTTGAAACTAGCCCTTTATAAATTCTATGTGAAGAACTATATTTGGGAGGGAAAGTTCTGTTATGAAGGAGACAGTATATTTCCTTTGATCTTTGAATTTAGTGATACACATTATTTCCTGACATGCTGCAACATCAAAGAAAGCTAGTCTACAAAAACCTGACCATCACATTTCTGAGAGCTTGCTTTGCATAATGTATCTCCATCTCCATTAATGTTTCCATACAAATTGTCACTATGTCTGTTAAATGTCTGCATGCATTTCTATCACTTCATGCAAAAGAATGTCAAGCTTTCTATGCACACTGAAGACAAAAATGTACAATATGCAATGTAGTATCAAGACATGCACAATCTGAGCATTAAAATATTCTATAAACAGGGGTAGTTGGTATCAGACTGAAATCTAGAAATTACAGTCTCTTAGGTATAATGGTTTCATTAAAATGTTCAAACACTGTCTCCAAAGCTAATTTTCTTTCCAAAGTACCCATGCATAGAAAGTACAGCAATAAGACATCCCCCTGCTATGCCTTTCTGAATAGCAGATTAACTGCAGAACTAGAATGATGTCAATTTGTTTCAAAATATTTCAGCAAAGCTTTTGAATGGATGAGCAATTACTAACAGAGGGTGCAATTATAATGGAGTCACAGGGAATGCTTTAATATGGTTCCTCTCCTATGTACAAGAAATAACAAGAAAATGTAATGAAAGAGGAATAATGAGACAGCTGGGTTTGACAGCACCTTGGCAGCTGTCACTAAGAAAGTAAGTGCATTAGTGCAGGGGAGTCCATTCTTCAAGAGATCTCCTAAAGAAGAATGAGGAAAATTAGCATCTTGTTAGAGGGTAACTAAAAACATAACCAGCAGTGGCAGCAGAATATTTGCCTGAATCAAAATGAAATTTAGTTTTTATACTAATTAACACTAAAAAGATAGTAATTTGAGCATTTTTAACTTGAAAATCTCTTGCATTTTCTCTATTCATATCCCAGTTCCCCAGCTTTGCTGTGGCTGGTTGCTTACAGATGATAAAGAAGCTTACTCTCTTATGACCTCTCTTCCCCGCAAGCTCACTCAACAATTCACTCTTTTTTTTTCTGAATGAAATTTTTAAAAGTGCTTTTTGCCATTTGTCACATTAAGGTGCCTTAATATTATTTCTACACTTAAATAAGACCAGCCTGGAGCCAGCTGGTCTGCCTAGACAGGTTTGGGAGGAAGAAAATTAAGTTTTAGAAACAATGGGCCAAATTCTCCTTTCAATTATCCATTGTAACCTCGTTATATGCAAAATCAATGATACAATGTGCTCCCATGTTTTGCTAGTAGAATCAATATAATTGTGTTTTATGGTATTCAAATGCTACAAGTATGGTAAATGTTTTTATTAAAGATAAACAGCAACAACAAAACTCCCCAAAGGAGAAACTCTGTCTAGAATACTTCCAAAAGTTGTATTTTGATTAATATAGTTTTGCTGCATAAAACAAAACTATGTTGTAATACATGAAACTGTAAAGTAAAAATATTAGTTTTACTTTGTAGATTAAGAAAAATATGTTTAAAGCATGTATAAACATGGCTGAAATCTACAGGCAGAATTAAAGCAAAGAGTGTTTTCTTCCATATCTCATCACTAACCACACTTACTCTTCCATTTTATTATATTATATACATTCCAGAGTAATCCAAACAGGAAATTAAGTCTTCTGTCTTTCTCCACCATTTTTTAAAATAATCTGTGCATGAGAAGCTAGCCTACTTCCTAGACTATATTAACACATGATAATTACATTTTCAAAGCAAAAAGGAGTACATGTCCTTTGTTGTCTTTGATGGTAACTTTAAATTGCACTCATTGCTTTCTAGCAAGTATCTCGCTCTAAAGGAAAATAAAGTTATAATGCTGAATAATTGTTCACTGCTTTCCAACTTCAAAGTGCTTTGTAAATATAACCTAATTTATTACAATTTTCAATACTCAGGAGAACTGAGTACACAACAACAGAGACAAGAAAAGCAAGATAAATAGAGTTAATGGTCAAATCTCATAATTTTGGTTCAGACACATCCTTGCTTAGGATTTTCCTTAAATAAAGACTGAATTTAAGAAAGCAGGCAATTTTTTTCAAAAGTAAAAGTACTAGCTAGATGTGCAGTTCTCATGGATTCAGTAATATTGTCTTCAGAAATCTTCCTAGATATTGTAACTGTATGCAAAATCTGATGATACGAATATTGTACTAGGCCCTCTGAATCCACTTGTAGCAAATAGAAATTCCTTCCTCTACATCATTAGGTAAGTCAGCTCCTACAAGCTTCTACTGCCAGTTTGGGGTTCCTGCCGTCTTCCTGTAAGGAGATTTGGTTAGTACATGGGCCCCTTAGCAACCCATTCATCTTTTGCCCCAAAAGCTTCCTGTCGTACAGTACAGGACACCTCTTGGAGCCTTCCTTGCAGTCGCTGCAACTTGTGCGTACATCAGACTATGTGGACCTGTGGCTTTGAGGCCATGTATGTCCATCCAATGTGAACAGTATTATACCCACATAACTCAGCTATGATAATTAACATTGGCATCCTTTTGTTAGTCTCTTTTTCCAAACCTTAGCCAATGCACAATAACAAACACGTGCTCTTAAGCTATTTTCAATAGTGGAAGGAAAAATGCAATTAATAACAATTATTTTCTCATTTTCTTTACATGTATATATTTATGTATATACTGTGAAATGTTAGAGCATAATGAAACCTAAAAACAGTAGGGAAAGCAGACTCTTACTGTTATTGAAGAGCATTTATATATCAAACATAAGCACTCATTAAAAATGTCTGCTTGTCATTAGACAGCCATATAACTAATTGTTTGAAGAACATTGGCTAGGCTTCCAGAACTATATTTTTGTTTTACATAACACTAAAAACAAAAATAACTCTGCATGTTTTGCATTTAAAACAGTCAAAAGACAGCTGATCAATCACAGACTCCTGTGTACCTCCTTTTGTTACTTTTTTACAGTATACTTGTTAGTTATGGCTACTAGTAAAGCGCAAAACAAGGACAGAATAACAACAACAACAGAGGACGMTGATTCCTGAAATTACTGCAGTCAGCTATTCCCTATGTTAGATGCTCACCTCTCTCACAATAGCTGCAGATAATAGGAGATGACCTAACTCRGAGGAATTATCCCTCAGTTTGCAAGGAGTGGCTAAGCTGGTAAGTAGCCGGAAATGTAGAAGAAAATGAATGGGAAAGATACAGCCATGTTCATACAGAACTTATCTAAGCTAAAGCCACCGCTGGTATGGTGCTTTCTCTCCTCTTAAAATTGTAATGACTATGACTGTAAATAAAGCTGTTGTGTTATATTCTAATGTAGCAGAAAAGTAGATACTATTACTGTAAAACCCTTTTTCTCGCAAATGCTTAGCCACTAAGCTACCAGCATTTTATACATATAAGACCATGCATGGGAATTTTCATGGATACTTTGCTACGTTAGCACTTGTACAATGCTTGAACATATTTATTGGCCTGCCAGACAAAACTACGCTTCACCAGAAATATCTGTGGGGAGGATACTGCTGTAATGGTGCTGGAAGATAATATCCGTCATCTTCTAGGGAACTAGAAAGACAACATGTAGTGGGGATATAATGAAAAGATCTCTTGGTTACTTTCAATAATGTCATATTTTACTTTTCTTGTAGCTCATTTTATGTGTTTAATAAACTCAGATGTAGGTAGATTGATAAAACATACTGTATAAGTATGTCAGTAGAAGTTAAAAGGTCAAAGTTTGGTTCTGATAAGAAAAAAAAAGACTTAAAAATGACCATTTGGCACTGTAAATAGCTATTAGTTGTGGCTAACTCTCTTACTGGTACTTGAAGGCAAGCCCTGGAACACACCTTGATGGTCTCATTAAACAGGCCAGTTTGTGCAGGGAAAGAAACAAGTCTCTAAAAGCCACAGAATAACAGCACTGCTACGTGGTTTCACACTACCAGGCAGTTATGATAAGAAACAAATGACTGGACGGTTCATTTTGCTTAATCCAAAGCCTAAGATGTTTGGTAACACCAATTCAACCAGAGAAAACCTCCGCTGGCTGTTCCTGGCAGCTGTGTCCTGCAAGCAGCTCTCTCTGAGCTCCCCCTAAAACCTCCCCAAAATAAMGTCCTCTTCCTCAGGCCCGCTGGGGCAGCCCCAGCTCGTCAGAYCTCGCTGTGCCTCACTGTAGAGCCACAGAGGTGTCGGGGCTCACCTGGGCACAGCGGGGTGCAGGAGGTGGATCCCCACGGGGTGCCCAGGAGCACAGCAATGAGGAGTCCCAAAGCACCCGTTCAACGCGCAGGACCTCTCCTGCACCTAATCGCTGGTGAATTAGTAATAGACTGGGGAAACGAGCTAGGAAAACCCAAAGTTAATTCTATCAAGCTGCAGCTTCGAAACAAACAAAAAAAACACCGCTACACATAATTGAATCCCACAGTTGGTGGCAATTTTGGTTTGGCTGGAGAGACGGTGTGCTTGTTTTTTATTTAATGTACAGATTTATCTCACTTGTAATGATTTCCTGATGTTTTTACAGAGGAAATCAATTGAAACAGCTAACTGATTTGGTTTTCTTGTTTCTGCAGAAATGGAGACCTGAACACACCAGTTCTGTGCTAATACATGTAAACCATAAAATTACACTGGCAGAGGACAACAGCTCGGACTAACTGAAGCAGACAGCAGGCTGCTTTCATTGTCCACTCTAAGTGAAATCGGAACTCTGAGACGCAAAAATAAAAAGTGAAAAGAAAATCAGAAGCTGGTTCTATAAATCCCTTTGTGAATAGCCTACCAGTCTTCACATAAATACCACAATCAAATGCGAAATAGTTATACGAATAAGGATTTTCGAGATCAGACCAACAGATTTCAAAATGTTAACAAAAAACAGTAATGTGAAGTGCTATTAGTAACARAAATAAAGGTTTTTATAGAGGATCTAGTTATTATAGTCTTGATTAGGTATATTAAAATATTACTACTGTGTAGTTTGTTGTGGGTTTTTTCCTCCTTTTTCAGTGTTTTTCAGATAATATACAGTTTTGACACTGAATACAAATATTAAGGAAAATACGTGCAACGTATGCTTCTCATAGGTATTATGTCAAGGACATACAAAAATTACTGTAGTTGTTCCTAATAAAAACGAAGAAGTTTATCAGAAAGTTAGGAAGCCAGTTACTAGTCTAAWAAAGTCTATTTGAAATCAATGAGTTACTTTTCTTCAGTTGCACAGTAAACTTGTGAGTATGTTTTGTTTCTGGAGAACATTTGCTTAAACCTTACTGACTGGAAGAAGCCTACTGATGTGCTCAGTCTTGCACACGCTTACAAGCCTTGGTGAACGAATGCCTAGAGGTGAAGTAGGGATATCAGTCTTCTGTATTCCTTGCAGTCCTGCAGAATTCCTGCGAAAGGTTGAGTAGTTGCCAAAAGCTATGGCTAAAGCGAAGATTTTAAAATAAAGCAAATCCAGCTTTGAGGTATCTTAGCAAAGTAAAGTATCAAAGGCATCACAATTCATAATGTAAAACACTGATCATGTGCAAATGCCAGGTTCTGGTTCAAATATGTTGAACATTTTTTGACAAGTTATTTTTACACTAGTTTGATGACTACTCAAGTATTGTCYCTCTGCTGCCAGTATAAAACCAGCATAAAAGTGTGGGGCCAATGTCAGCTCCGCATATTTGCCCTGGCTAATTTGTTAGAAATTCAATTGTGTGCCCATTCCTCATCCAGATGAAATTAGCTCTCCTGGGTCATCCAATAGCGCACAGATCAGGTATTAACAATTGTGGAGCGAAAGCCTAATTACATTCACTGTAAAATGGGTATATTAATAGTTTTCAGCACAGCCAGAGTATAGAAAGGATTAATGAAAATCTGTGTAAATCCCATAGGCCCTTTATCTCACTCTATTGTGGAAAATTTAGCAAAGCAGTAATATTTCAGAACTTAATTTTTTCTACTTTTAAATTATCTTGACAGGAATATATATCAATATTATTGTTCACACTATATAAGCAAAAGATAACAGTAGAAATTAGACTTCAAAACCCCAAATAAGGTACCTCATTCTAATATCTTCATTATCCAAACTWCAATTCAAAATATCACCTTATTCAAAAGACTTATTAAAAAGGGATTCTTGGTCAAATTCTCATGGACTTCAATGGTACTCTTGTCTCAATGAGAAGTAAAGGACTGACTGAGTGGATATGCTCTGAAATATCTCAAATTTGTCTTAATCTAAGTCAGGATATGTCCCTGAAGTARTTGGAAAATTGTAAATACATAGTTACTGCAAGTGGAAATGGTGCRTATTTGTACAGTCAAAGCTGGAAATTATGGCCAAGGAAAAATGCTGACTTTCTTTCAATATTTGAAAGACAAATAAATTGACAGAAACCATTATCCTGTTGTGGTTAGTCATCTTTGGAGCAGYCTTCAGGATGAGCTACCCTAATCAACATCAGAAGTTTAAGGCTACTGAGTCAGGGCAACTGCTATTTTCCCATTTCTCTCTSAATCCATTCCTGAGACTTCCTTCATTTCTATCATATTATCCAGACTCTGTGTTCTTATAAATACAAGAAGGCATAATCTTTACAAGAATTGCCTTCCTCGTCTGCATCATAATAAGGACTGCAACMTCAGAACTCCACCTCTAATTTCAAGGGTATAGCTACTGGAAGTCGAGCCTCCATTTGTTTCCAAGGCAACAAAGAGAAACTCACTCAAGTCTGTTTCTGGACTTAAAAGTACAAATGAACAGAGTTGATGGATAGAAATATATATATAAATATGTATTATAATATAKGGTATATTATATTACAATAAAAGGGTGTAAATGCTAAGATACATTTATATCCACAGCCCTACTTCTCTGAGGAAAGAAGTATATGTACGTGTGCCCATTTCTGTGTGAAGACAGCTGTGCAAATCCACTCATATTTGAAAACACCTARGGGAAAAAAAAATCCAAATAGGCACAGACTAGATAAATAAAAGACAGAGATACCAAGCTGCAACAAGTAGAATGGGCTTCCCAAGAGAAAGATCAACAAAAAATCCAATTATTCAACTACAACTCTCCTATTTAGCTACTCTTTTCCAATTATTTCCTTTTCTTTTCTTAGAATGAAGAAAACTATTAAAGATCTAAGTAGCTCAGACATATCTAAAACCCATTATATTGACTTTTGGTGAAAACCTTCAGTTAAAGACAACACACTGAAAAATCAGCMCTAGTGAACTCTGCTTGAAAATTTCAGCTGCAGCCCGAAGAATAGATTCCTGCTATGTCCTAAGTAAAGCTTGGAGAAGAAAAGAATACAAAAAAAAAAAAAATCTTCTACACATAAAAATCTTTTCTGATAGAATAACTTAGTGATTTGGTGGTGTTRTGTTTCTCTTTTCATCCCAAACAATAATGAACTGGCTCAAGATCTGGAAGTTTTCTTTCTTTCTTTTTTTTTTCTTTTTTATGAAGTACATAAATAGAGAAAAAAATTCTGGTAGATCATAGACTGTATAGCAAAAAAGAAATTTTGATGTGAGAGGAGGCTTTTAGAAATAGATGTAGAAGGTTGAAAGTTTGACAGATAAATTGGAGATTCAGGTGGCGCTTTGGGCGGARTCAGACAAGTTGGAAAGAACAGATTATATTGTAGCTAGTGGGGAATTCTTGGATGCTGACCTGAGCAAAATTAGAAATGACAGATCAGTGGCATAATAAGCTATGTCTATAACTAGACATAGTTGCCTGGAAGAGAATCAGGGACTGATCATTGACATTGAAGTGAAATGACTATGATAGGTTCACATGGACTCTGCTTTAAAGCTACACCCTTCTCAAGGGGAACTGTATTGAAAAAAGCCAGGTGTAGTTGTCCAAAACAGAGCCAGAAACTGAGCTAACAATAACTTGTGACATTGTGGACAATAAAGGATGTAATGTCCTGGCCCTTCTTAATTTATTTATGTATTTAGCTGTATAAACTTTCCCACAGAGTGCAAAACAGGATCAAAATAGGAAGGCATTAAGCTGTGTTGAAGGGGTGTATGTTAACACAGTTAAGTGGATAAGATGYACTCTTAGCAGTAGGCCATGCAAGTTAGTTGTGTGAGGTGACAAACCTGGACAGATCTTTGTTACCCATTTGGAAGCCCCACCTCACTGTGACTTCAGAGGGACTAATCTAAAAGGATACCGTGCACAGCTGTGTGTCTCCTCTTCTCCCTAATTTATCAAGAGCTAACCTGTCTTTGTAACTATTTCAATTCTTGAAAATTAAGGCCAAAGTAAAAGCAAATCCAAAGTTCTAAGTATCCTCACACCTGTGGACCTTGTTTATCTCCTGGGGGCTTAGTGAGCCCTGAACTGTGATATTGCAAATTTTTTTTAAATCATAATCCAGCTTGTCAAGAAGCAGAGACCTTCAACTCAGTCCAACAGTGATTTTGACCTGACAAAGAGGGATCAGCACCCAGCAGAAGCACAGACCTTTCCTGATTACCTACAGGTCCTAGTACAATAAGCTAAACCTTCTGTTACTCTTAGCAGGATGCTGCACTATCATGCTTTCTTGCTTTCATTCATAGGAATCAAGAAGGCTTTTTAGAAGGTGATATATATATGCTGTAGGCAGAGGGGAAAAAATAAATCTAACATATGTGTTTTAAAATATTTTACAAATAACGTTTCCCCTCTGTCTCATTTACTGAAATGTTTTCTCCCCTTCCCATCTTTAACTAAGCAGCAGGTGGAATGAAAAGGGAGGGAAATGTTGGTCTGCTGATCAAGAAAATCACTCTCTGTTGGCACAGGTGTCTCACATTTATTGCTTTTTTTCCTGTGCTAGGCAGTAAAAAACAGTGATTTTACAGCTGGGGATTTCAAATATAATTTTGTTTACTTATACTTCCAGAGATGATTTATCTTCCACCTTTCTATTTTGAACTGATTGTATCTCTGTATCTTCCACAGCTGATATAGCTCCACAGGCATTTTCTACTTCCAGGCAAAGGCTGCTTAAATATACTTTGCAAGCCCATTTAAAATGCAATTTCAGCTGTGAAAAAATATATATATATATATACACACATCAGAATTTTATTAGATCAATTTTTTAAACAGTTCTAGGTGAAACCATTGACTTCCTAACCTGTAAAATTGTGTTTCTATAATAACAGAAAATGAGAATTTCTGTAGGATTACGGAACTAATGAACACAGCTTTAGAGGAAAGTCTAAGTTAAATTTTGAAACTTGACAAGGGAATTGTAGCACTTCAGACACAACATCTTTCTAGAAATTAGAGAATTTAATCTTTCAGTATAGAATAAATTTTCCATCCTGTTAAAAGCAAATCTTCTATTTAACTGACTGATTACATCAAYTTTAAAAGTGCCATTCAAAACAGTAGCTGAATATACCAAAACATTCCAGCTCAGCCATATTTCTCTCTAAAAAATTCAACAGAAAAATGACTTATCATAAGCATGATTTTCTTGAAAATAAGTTGTTAGAAGTAGCAGTTGCTATAAATTATGTAAATATACTTGTATAAAACTCCTAAGTGATCAGAGCTAAGCTTGAGGCCTTTATAAAATGCATATTGCTACTTTTCTGTTGTAAATATTAAACCACTTCTGGGCTGGTGGTAGTATACTGCATTCTCCATCTTATATGAACTTTTCATTACAGGTTTTCTTGGAAAGGGCATTTTGAGTGTGCAAGCATGAACAGTAATATTGGTCGTATTTATGTTGTGTCAGTGGAGCCAGTTTTATAGAACAAGCAGGGCAGATAAACCTCACTCCCAATACCTAAACTATCTCTACCCACCTCTGCATTATCTGCAATATGCTTGCACAGCTCAAACTGGAAATGAAAGCAAAATCCTGTTTTTAACGTAGAGACTTATTTGCGGGAGGCGGACTTTAGTTAGCACAGACTGTTCTTTTTTTCTTATGTTTACTTATATTAATTGCACAACTAACTTAATATTCAATATATCCTTGATATTTTGTCCTGCTGACCTAATTTCACCTAAAGTGAAGGCCTTAAAATTCCCCTATAAGACCATATTTTATAATATAAAAGTGCAAGTGTTATATGTTGATATTCCAGTGGAGATACGCTCAGTTCAGTTACATACTTTATAAATTGCCCAGTGTTTCTCCTGTTCACCTGAAAAATACTCATCTGAAGCTATAAATTTGAGGATGGAACAAAAGATGTGGTAGAAAGGCAAAGAAAGAAAACTGTAGTCTGGTAATGATAAGGAGAGACCACACAGGAAAAGGCTGATATTCACACTTCCACAAAGAATCTTGGTCAGAGAGATTCAGCAACTGTGTCCTTTTCTAGCATCTTCTATGGGAAAAAAAAAACAAAAAACAAACAAACAAACAAAAAAAATTCTTCCATCCCTCCTGCACCATCTCCCACATCCTCTGCTCCTTCCTCRCAGACCCAAGCTGTTCCTAGTACATCCCAAACTCTAACTCCCAACAATATAACTTCCAAAATTAAAGAAAGGTTTATAAAAAGTAACTTGTTTTTCTGCCCCAGATCACARCAAACTTCAAGGGATCTGGGCCTGGGCCAGAGCATGTAAACWATGTAGTGCGGTTCATTTCTCTGCCTGAAACCTGAAGAAAATTCTCTATGCCCTTAATCTAAATAGAGGAGTGGACTTCAGATGCACTGGATCAGGATCAGGCAGAGTAGAGTGCTTTGCTTGTAAAGCTGAGAAAACCTGAACAAAGCACTGAATGTGAAGTGAATTCCACAGAGGCACAAATTTGGAGTGTATGGTAGACTTATATTTCATGACTTCTGATTTTTATTGGTTGTGTACACTCAATTAAAAGATACGTTATACAGGAAAGATAAGATTTCAAAACCAGAAAATTATTGTTTCAACAATCATATGAATGAGACAGTTTAGATTTATGTAATATTTAGTTCACCTGTTTTTGCCTTGTCTTYGTTATTACAAAGTCATAGAGCTTGTGGTTTTATTTTTTTTAAGTGAATGCTCATTTCTAACTAAATATTGTAAATCAACCTATTCCCCTCATATCTGACACAAAAGTAATTTTCTTAGTTGTCAGATAACTACATTTTTAATAAAATACTTTCTGTGCTACCTTTATTTTTGGTATTCTAACACAACATCAGAAGCTTATGTCAGTTTAGATTTAATTGCAATTTAAATTCTAAATCTTGGCAGTAACCAAAAGAGAATTACTAGTCTGGTAAAAAAAACATATCAGCTCAAAAGCCTGTCTTAATCAAAATCCAAAATCTGGCAACAAAATGTCGTTGTGAGGTGTTTGCTTTATATACTTCTGGGAAAAGTTTTGCACTGATAATATTTCAAAATGAATAATTATGTAGAATTTCTCAATGATAATAAGTTTGCCATTTTAATTTAAAATATGGAGCATTCATTTGTATTCCTAATAATAAGTAGATGGAAGATGCTATGTGTTTCGAGAAATATATTGTTTTTCAATGTCATGTTCTCTGACAGTATGAACATCACGGTCAAGAATTACGATGCAGAATTTGCCATGTTATGTGTGAAAAAAACTAAATGTTTCCATCTTGTCTATGAGATATCCTAGAGTATTCACAGCACATTTCAATTTTTAGCTTTGACTTGGCACCTTAGCTCTTTCTCTTTAGCTATTTCCATCCTTTATAGCTGTTTGCATTTCTTAGAAGAGGCCAATTTCTATTATCTGAATATTCCTCTGGCCAAAAATGTCTGCTTATCTACCTAAGTTTTCATTCTAAACCCATTTCCATGGTGTTTTTGTGCTTACTACAACACAGTGGCTCAGTGCTAGAAGAGTGTCAAACAGTGAGGAGGAGGAAGCGYCGAGTCCTTTTCCAGTTGCTGCTCTCTCTGCTTCTCTGGCAAAAGTAGTGAGCAGAGCTTGCTTGCCAAACACAGGCAAAACTCCATCCTCTTCTGCTCAAATGAAATCTTGGCTTTGCCAAACCCAGTGGCACCAGTCTCACTCTTTTCAGGAAAGCCAGGGATGACGGAGCAGGATATGACCATTCAGCGTGGCATGGAGGGTGCCCAGCGATGAAAATGTGCAAGTGAGCTGTTCTGGGGACAGCACGTGTGCATATGAGGAGAAACTGTGAAGACAGTCAGATAGAGGCAGATCCTGGGTCTTTAGTCTCACGTGATGTGGTATACAAAGATTGATGATATTCACAGCGTTACTAAGATTATTTATTGACCAGAGTAGGCAAAACAACACCCTCACCGTTCTATTTTTCTTTATTATCTTATACAACTTATTCTTATGCCTAACTTGAGTCCTATTACATTTCATCATTTTTTGTCCCTCTCTATCCCTGCACCTTTCTTCTTAGACTTAATCCTCATTTATCATGTCACATTTAAAATTTAGAGTGTAAGATCTTTTGGAACAAAACTATATCTCACTGAAGCTTCTGAGCAGAGCCTAGAGCATTTCTTTCTGTGCATGCAAAATAATAAAATCATTCAAGTTTATCATTGCATTTTTATTGTCCTCTTCCTATGGCAAGAGATGACAGAATTAGTTTCCCAAAATTCTGATTGCTTCAAAATATCATTTCACTTTGTTAGCTTTGGATCTTGTATATAATGCACTATTCCCTTCCATTTTTAGATTTCAGGTCTTTAAGAGAGCCACTGAGGCAAACAACTGGAAGGATCTTTTCTCACTTCACCAAAAATTCACCCTTCATCATCACTTCAAAGACCAGAATACTTCCATGAGTTCTTTCTTGGTGAGAGATTATAAAGCAGCCTGCAAGCTTCCACCTAGCTAATATCCTCTGCTAGTGACCTACCTTAATTCCAGCCCTCTAATATTTTGATGTTTATTCTTTTTAGTTTTAATCTTTAACATGTCCCTCAGCATTTAAAATACTAAACTACTCACTCAGTTGTCATTCCCTTCAGTGGTGTGATCAGGGTCCACAGCCTCACTAAATATATGGTTGAAATGGGCACGAGAGTCAATGTGGCCAACAAGCATATCCAAAAGCAAGATCAACTGTACCTACACCAATTCTTGACTAATTTCCAGCAGACGTGGAGAATTAGGCATTCCCTTTCTCTCTGTGACAACCTTTTACGTACTTGAGGACTGACACTGAGCTTGTTAGCTTATCAGCCCTATCTGCTCACTTTCCCTGATAATTTTACTACTAARCTTGATATTTCTGGGCATTTTGATGTCCCTTTCTTGGTTTGTTTTAAATGTAATTTGTTCTGCACCATTGCACCATATGTTTAATACTTCAGAGCAGCCTCCCTAGGGCAAATGTCAGAAATCTGCTTAGAACAGTCTGCTGAGCTGCAGTTCTCTTTCTCAAATCCAAGATTAGGTTTATTGTCATTCACCTTGACTGGTAGGATGTTAAATGTGTGCACCAGTGGCTCCTGGCTCCTCTTTATCTGGATCTCAGGGAAGGCTAAGAGCTGCACCTTTTTCATGCTGTCTTCCTCAAGAAGAAGCTCTCAGTTGCTGGCCCCAAAGCTGTAGAATAGCATCCAAAATTTGCCCCTCTTCCATATTACACATGGCTCACTACATCCTAAGGAGACTTTTGCTTATTTCCACCACTCCAACTGCCCTGGGATCTTAATGAAAAAAGAAATAGAAGACTGTAAGCCACAGCAGGAACTGCCAAACTCAGCATATGTAATGATGACATTTTCACACATATTAATTCACACATAGATATTCTGTAACTTTAGAAATATCAACATTTGAAAATAAATTCACAAGAAACTTGCAGCCCTGGATGTTTTCCATACCCTTAGATGACTTCTCCAAAATTAGAGGCCAGACGAAAGTCTGAAGGCTATCAGGGTGGACAGTAAAGATTACAGAATAAAGCTTTTACAGGGGAATGGACACAGATATAAAGCATCACTAGCAAAGAAGCTGTAGGCAGAAGTGATCTGGGTAAATTTTCCCACATATTACTTCAGAATTACTATCTGAAGCATTGCAGAATTGCATTGATTGCAGGAGGTTTACAGACAACCTCGTTCATGCAAATTTGTTGCTATGTATACTTCTCCTTCTCCTACTAAATCAATATACTAGCAAACTTAAATTTGATATGCGGATTCTCAACTTCTCAGTAATCTCAAAAGTGAACACAAACTAAAATAATACATTATTTAATATATTATTATAATTCTATAATATTTTATTTCAGCAACTATTGCATAAAGTTGGTAATTTTCTGTGAAATATTTATTCTGAAAAGAAAACTAATTTGACTCTAGAAGAGAGGAACATTTTACTTTCAAAATCTCAAATTTTAAGCATCAAACGTCATATTTTTTTGTAAGCTCAGCCACTAGGGCTGTGGCTTATTTTCCCTTTCTCGTTCCCTTTTGTTTGTTCCATTCTTGGACTTTGAGAAGGAAGCAGGAACCATCTTCCACATCAGACTATCAGCTGCAATGCTACTGTTGCATAAACTTTCTAGGGGAGAATATCTTTAAAGCTCTAATGGTTGAATCAATGCCTACTCCAACAAATTAGTGGATAGATTCTCAAGTCAGTTATGGAAGACGCTATGTTTTTATCCCTAAAAACTTCTCAACTTTAATTACTCTTTCCATTCTGAATGGAATGATAAATCAAAATCAGAAAATTTATACATCCAAATAAAAGAAAGAATGAATCTAGTTAAGCAAAATACTTTAATAATTTATCTTAACTTAAATATTCTAGACTTTTTACTTTAGTTTTAGACTTCTGAAATGAAGAAAGGAAATGTTTTCACTCTGAAAATCTTAAATAAAGTATCAATATTTCATTTTAAATTTTTTTGATCATTTGAAGTATGCTAGTTATCAGTTGTTATTTGCACCAAAATGATTAAAATTAACACAGCCAATGAACTTCCCACTTCCATATAAATGCTTTAAACTTTATAAGAACAAACAAAACTAAACAACAAACAAAGATATATTTAGTTAAAAATTTACTCTCCATCTGTTGTAAGAAAAAAAAATATACAATTAAATTAATTCCCATGAGAACACAATGAGAAAAATGAGTGGAAGAAAAGGACAAAGGATAGAGAGAAAAGTAAAAACAAACAAACAAAAARGAAGTTGGGATCTGTTGGGAAGATGTAGCATCTGTCATACTTTAAAAAACTGTATTCTGCTCTTGTTTTTGTAGGTTAGCACAAAGTACCAAAGGTCACTTCTTTTATTTTCCTGAAATCCTTCCTGTGACATGCTGATGTGTTTGCATTTTACAAAAATTAACATGTGACAAGATTGCTAATGGAATACATTTTTAATAATGTGAAAGTTCAAAATCACTTAAGAATGTTAAATGAGGTACCATCATTTCCCTTGCCAAAAAAGCTGCCACAGGCATGTCAGAGATGGTATACTTTCTGAATGAGTTGACTACAAAGCAGCATTGTCTCGCTCTAGGAGAATAAGAACATTCCCAGAAAAGAGTCGTCTCTTTCAGTCATGTCCTTCACATTTCATAGAAGTGCTGCCAGACAGTTTCCTTGGGCAAAGGACTACATGGGAACAGTGTARTACATCACTCTTAGCTCCAGTGTCCTTATAAACCTGGCTAGCTTATTCTTAAAATGAAGAAACACTTGTAGCAGTTGCCAGTAGAATCAATATACCCAAATTAATTATCTGCTGACCGAACTCAGTATGAGCCAATACATGCTGGAGTGAGGGARAACTCAAGTGAGTCACACTTTTTATCTTTCCCAACATCATCTCTGACAGTCTCATAATCAACATAATTTGAGAACTCTATAACATTTTTTAAGCTATGCTAGGCTTGAGTCATCACTTTTGGTTTTTACACAAAACAAAGGTCACCAGAAGCCCTCATCCTTTCCAYGTCCCTGAGGGTGGAGGGAAGGGAGAATCCAACAGGTTCACTGTCCACAGAGGAAGACTCGCACAGTGGCTTCCCAGTAGTGYACCAAGGGTCTAGCAGAAAGATGAAGGAAATCTGGGACTGGTTTCATCACAGTCTTCTTGTCTGATCTTGAAAAGTCAAACTTTCTACACAGTGATTCACTTTACCATCTGCTCATCATCATAAGAGTGCTGTGAGGATAAATACATTACGAGTGGGAGGCACTAAGTTCCTGGAGTGATGAAGGCAATATAGTATATCAGTGTAGCAAAATGAAGGTGTAATCATAGCTTACACTACGATCTTCCTCAACAGCAGTAGAGAAAAGGCAGCACAAGCTTTAGTGCCTGTCACAAAGCATATTTTCCAAGAAAGCTGAGCCTCCGTAAGAGACTGATCCTAAACAGTGATAAATATACCTGCTTCAGAAGAGACTCAGGTTTAAGTTCCTGCACCGAAAGCTATTTATTTACATAAACTGGAACAACTTCAACAATGGAAATACAGAATAATCCACAGTCGGTCCAGGAAGTACCAGCAAGGTACTCTGCTGGGCTATACTATACTTGGCTGTGAGACTTTCTACCAAATAAGAAGAAATAAGGAATCGAGCCYGCATGTCTTATGATGACTACTATGTTCCAGTAGGTTTAAAAAGTACCATTTTGATTTTTTTCCCTCCCCAAAACACTTTGACATTACATCTTTGTGTTAAATATATCTTCACCAGCTATGATATAAGCTTTTATTTCTTCTTTTGTGAAGGTACAACAAAGACAGCTTTGACATGGAGAGGCAAGTACCCCTTTGTGCCCTCAACAGCTTTTTCATTCCTTATAAACATTACTAGAGCAATTTTTTACTTTACTCTGTTGCTAAGAGTATCTTGATTGCTGAGGTATTTTGCTATGGYCAACACCAACTCTGCATCACTCTATTTCCTAATTTACATCCATTCTTTTAATTCTGACTGGCATTGTATATAAAAAGTATGAAAGAATAGACTGTTAAAGTCTACTCATGACTTTTAGATAGACTCTGTGGCAAATTATTTAAACCGATCTATGCCTCAATATATTTATCTGCAAGAAGAAAACTATCATAGCTGTCTATCTCTCTAGGATTAGCTTAATCTTAATCATTGCTTATAAAGGATTCTGAGATCTTTACATGACAAGTACTATACAAATAGAAAACTATTTTTAATCTTGCAGTTTTATTTTAAGTATTTCTTTCTTTATTTATTAGCCACCAAAGTAGGAATATTTTTGGAAACTAAAGGACAATTTAAATTTGTATCTATTTTATTTTATTTTATTTTATTTTATTTTTGAGATGAACTCCTTTGGAGACTTTCCCAGCAGCCACCATATGAATAGGACTGAATTTTACTTCTTTGGAGACTCGTTCACAGCCCACAGATAAGTCACTGGAAAGAAGGTCAAGTCCTCCATGCTTACTAGGACTGAACGCTAACTGTCTAAACAAAAGCTGCTAAGCCCAACTGGGCGCTGATCAAAAGAATTATTCCAATGCTTAAGTGCTTACTCCCTGAACTTAGTGTGTCAGACTGCCACTATGGGAATGCTAGCTCAGCCCAGCGTAATTGAATTATAAAGACATTTGCTTTGCGCCTTTCGCTTGTCTCTGAAAACTGGTATCTGGACAGATCTTATGGAAAATATGTTGGAGAGGAGAGGGATTCCATAGAATAATGATTTCTGCTGTTTTGCACAAATATAAATATACATAGTCTTTTTGTGGGATTACGCTCCTGAATTATATCCCTTTCTTCAGGGTACCCTTCATGTCTGGTATTTGGCTAAATCTATAATTTTCAAGAAAGATTAGGTAAATGTTAATTTCTTCTAAGAACAGCAAAGGAAAAAGGAGAGCTTTTTCTCTAGAAATTTTAAAACCTTATTTTATTGGAAAAAATAGGTAGCCAATAATAGCAGGAAACATTCTGTACCTCAGCACCAATCTGCTTAGTGGTGCGTAGCCTGTCACTCCAATGTTTATTCATACTTCCAGGCGCTCAGCAGGTGATAAAGGTCTTTAAAGCGTATAAGTAAACAAAAGCATCTGAGTAAACAAATTACTGTTTCATCGTTTCATGTCATTTCTCATTTGTGCAATTTTCTGTTTAATCTTAAAAAGCTGATAGCAGTTTTACAAATATTTTTTTCTGTCTCACTCCTCTTCCCCTCACCCCTTTCCCCAGGTTTCTTAGCAGTAATTGTAACTAACACAGTTTTCTCCTAGACTGCATTCTGAATTGTAGGTATCCATCCGCAGGCCTTGACAGGAGCAATGCTCTTCACTGAGAGTAAAGATTTTCCCTGTACCTGAAAAGCCCACTCTACTCTACAGAATGAGCGCTGGTGAAAAAAAATGCTCAAAAAAACAAAGTGCTCAACAAATGTCCAGCTGTGAGAGATCACATAGAAAGTGATCTGGCAAACTGAAAATGATGGGCACCAGCACTGAAAACTGACCTTTGCTTACTCACAAAACCTGGTGTCTTTTTGTCTTTTTATTTATTTATTTTTTAATCTTTACAAGCATTGGTGCTGGGTGATAGACCAAACAAAAACATAACAAGCATGGGATAGCCTGAAAGGTATGTTAGGAGCTCGTGCACTGTAGCGCAGTCATTTTTGAAAGAGGTTGTTAACGACAAGATCTGAGTAGCAGAAAGCCAATGGCCAGCAATGAACCAGCAGCCCTTGGCCTTAATGAAGTGTCAGATCAGAAGCCGGATACATCCTCCAGAGACGAGCAACCAGAAGGGACTAGTCTAGCTAAGCTGACATCTATATCTCCCTACCCAGCTCTGTGCAAGTCAAGGCAAGACATTAGCCACAGTGGGCAAATACAACCAGTGATGAATTCATAAAAATAGTTTAAAAATAGATGACAACTGATGGTCTTTTGTTTGAATTTGTTTGAATAGAGTATTTCAGTTTATGATCTGGAGCATGTTAATGTGAGCTACCCTGAAGACCACAGGAGGTTACTGCTGCTTGTCGATAGCTAGAAGCAGTAAAGCTTACTTACCTGTTATTGCAATTATTCTTTTTCACTTTCCACCATTTGTAATGGATACCTGAGGCAGCCCAATGCAATAAAATACTKAAAACTGCTTGTGCAGAGATACAAGCACATGCAGAGATTCTTGACTAGACTTTTGCTTTTGCCTGTTCAGCTCTGATTAATATACTGTGCTTCTTATGACCTGGGTTTTACTAGTATCAAACTTTTATTATTATTATTATTATTATTATTATTATCAAAAAGAAAAAGAAAGATTGTATCTCTGTTGATCAAACATTTAGGAAACTTTTCTAAAATTCATGAATTGTATTTAATTGAAAATCAGGCTGAAATAATTGTCCAGCTATATGGTTAAATTAGCACACCTCAATTTCAATACAGCTTGTTATAAAATGTTTCATTATAACTCAAAAAAAAGTTTCCTACCACTCCGAAAATTAAATTAAACATTTTGAGTCATCAAAATGATGTTATGTTTATTTAAATAGTGCAAACATCACTTTGGGGATCAATCCAAAATTGCTATTTTCTTTTATAATTTGACCAAAGAATATAAAGATCATCTATTTAGAGATACATATCTCTGACTAATCCACTTAGAATTTTTAAAATAAAAGGTTAAAAAATACATTTTGAATCCTATTACTTTGAAACAGAGAGTTATAAACCAGTGTATAACATAAGGATAGAGATAGTCTTTCCAATATTTAGCCTGTTTAACTATTTTTTTAGATAAATGAAAAGAGTCAGTCTTCAGCACTGTCTTTGTAGCATTTTTCCTGAATCATTTCAATAATAAATAYCTCTCTTCTCTGCCTTCAACAAAAATTCGAGCATCTAAGATATGCTCACCCTGTTTAATTTAAAGAATAGCACTTAAGAGAAAATGTATTTCTTATAAATTATTAGGACATTTTGTACTAATATCTGTATGTTTTGCAGCTAAAGAACTAACAGTCAAGGTTACTCAACTACAAGAACATACTTAGAAAGAGGATAACCAGAGTTATAGCTATTACCATTGTGATGTGAAAATTATTAACATGATGGAATCTTTTTTTATGGATTAGTGTCACTTATAAGATGTTGCTAATAGTCAGAAGGTTTTTTTTTTTACAATTCAAAGAGTATTTCAGAACAGCACAGTAAAATACCACAAAATATCATAAATTAATGGCACTGTATTTACCTATTTTATTGTGGAAAAAGGTATTTATTATTATAAACACTAGACTAAAGTAGAATATGTTATGTAAAGCATAACATCAGTAACCTACATTTCAAATATCATATTATTCATGGTGAAAGACTAAATAAAATTCTTTAGACAATGTTTAGAAAATGCTAATAAAATCTTTGTATCCACATGTTAAAATCATTTATCTTTATGGAGACAGAGCTGCTGGTATTTCAGAACTTAATCTCACCTGACAGGCAGGAATAGTTTGCGTAGGAATTTTGCAATTTTGGGAGAGCAAAACCAAAAACACTACTCATAATGACTTTAACAACAATCTGTTTAAATCCTATCCATTTCTGAAATGTCTGAATTCTACAAGATATAGATCAGCTATTTTTGACCACAAGATTTTCCTTATGYTCAGAAATTCAAATTGGCCACCATATGGAAGAATATTCATGTATTATATGATAAAATAGTCCTATTTCAGCCAGTAAATTAAATATAAGAAGAAGATCTTTTTTTCCAACATACATATATGTGTTTCTAAGCACTAATTAGGTCTTAAAAGGAAATAGCAGCAAAGTTGACTGAAAATCACTGACTGAAAGAAAACTTCATCCATATAAGTTTTATTGCCCAGTGGCTCTGCCTTATGTGGTGAGGATAATTTCTAAATTGTATCTTTTATATTGCTTTCAATAAAGGCCCAGAAATCACTTCACTTCTTCAGTCTACTACCAACTGAGACGTTAAGTATTTAACTCTAACTTGTAAGGTTTTATCTGTACGCATTTTTAGCATATCACATTACATACATGTAATTTTCAATTGCAAATAATRCAAGTTTGCCATTTTAACAAATATAAAATCAATTTTCCTTATTTCAAAAATGTCATCCAGCTTTTTCTCAGCTGCAAAAGAATTCTTGATGTACCAGTAACACTTTGTTTTGAGGATTCTTCTAATACATGACTTTCTACAAAGAGATTTTTAAATGTTTTGCATTCACGGGTATAATAGGCAATAGTTAGTCATATTGTGAGCAGATATGTGAATACTGGGTTTCAGGAGGCTACTCACCACATTTCAGACCAATATTTACTGTATTACAAAGTAAAGAAGAAACAAATTAGCATCACAGGTGATAAATAATTGTGTAYAAGGAGGCAGAGAGCAACGAACCACTATACTTAAACTTCAAATACTTTAATTATATGGATACATATGCTTTGGGGCACACAGTACCAGAGCAAGCACCAGCCTTTCCAATGCTTATCAATACATGAGCATGCATCATTAGTATGCTCRTATTTCACTAATGAAATATGAAGGACAAACAAATAGGATGAGATATGTTTTATAAGTTAACATATGACCAATAGTTTCATATCTTATCTGAAACTAGAAATGTTCAGCTAATTTAATTTGCAGCAGAAAATTCAAGAACATTACTTTTCATTATATTCATCATCATAAAAAATAAAGACATCTACAGAACAGTCTTGTGGAAGGCAGTGCCTTAGAGATCATTGCTGATTTTGAAAGATTAACAATATATTTTATTATTGTTAGCAAAAAATTCATGTCCCTGAACATTTGCAAGGAAAGGCATTCAATATATCATATATGATATTATTATTGCTATTAGATGTTATATTGATATTATTATGCAATATAGATAATTTGAGATTATCTTAACATATCATGTATCATATTATTTAATAATAACTGTATCTCAGGCTTTTTGAAATTTGCTTTGCATTTTAGCAAACAAACTAAAAACAGTCAACTAAGGCTAATGACGCAATATGATTGTGTCAGTAAACCAATGATAAAAGGCACACATGTTTTTCTCTACACAGACATGTAAAAGCAGAAGGAACAACAAAAGCAATACACACAAATCTGATACAGATACTCCCAAGCAAGCTAAATAAAATAAATAGTTCTCCTTCACGTGTGAATTCCTTGCAACATCTGTGGTTTTGGAAGGTCTCAAACTACTGCCAATCAGTGCAAGTGAACAAGAGCAGCATTGAAGCCTTAACATCCCAAAGTAATTCTTAACACTGAACTGGAGACAGACTTTTAACACAACATAACTTTTGGTGCATTTTGTGCTAGTGAAATACAGGCTGGTAGCAAATTTTTCAGATGACATAATAACATTTCCTGAGTCTGATGCAGATGTCTGGTTTGTCACTTAAAAAGACTCAAAAACAATCAGATTTACAAAATGAAATTACTGCATATAATGCTTCAGTGCCTAGATTAGCCATGACCTTTCTTCATCTGATGACATGATGGACATTGATCTGCAGCTTAAAATTGAAGAGAAGGCATTTAGGATTGGAAAATATAAATTAGGCTAATTCAGATGTGGTGCTAAAGTAAGGTGTGCAATTTAATTTTGATAATTCTGTCAAAACATTATTCAGTTGTAACTGTACCTTCCTAAATGTGGGACGATAATTTCCTTTACAGGAAATCACTCAGAAAGGTTTCTAAGGAAACCAGGCAAGCACACCAAACTAATATCAGGTTTTATATGACAGTGAATGCCACGCAAGGAGAGATGGAAGAGAATTTTCAGGAGAAATGTGAATAAAGATAAATCTAGATTTAAACACTGATTCTGTTAGAAAAATTTCTGCTTCTTACTTCAGATATTTCACTAGATTAARCAAAAAAGGGATATCCAACGCAGGAGCAGCAGCATGTGGGAGAGAACTAATTTGGARGAATCCAAATGTAATGGAAGGAAGGTGAGAAAAGGACAGTGCAGATCATCTTAAMAGCAAACATCTTCAGAAGGGGCAGAGCAAGTGAAATTGGAAGAGTCTCAACACTGCAGTAACGATAGATGCTTTCGTGATTTGACCACMAGTCAATATTCAGCTGAAAAGATGGCCAAAAGAGGCATAAAGTGCATATGAGTGGATTTTTTAAAAATTTAAGAAGCATTTCCGGGTGAGATGAAGGGCAATAGTTATTCTGGACAGCCTGAACGCTGTCAAACTTCACACTCCAAAAAGARAAAGGATAAGACAAGGGGAGAGGGCATGTCTGGATCTTTGATTTTTTCAAACTTCAGGAGCTCTTGAGTCCTAATGCTGCCTCAGATGTCTCAAGTTAAATATTTCTCTGCAGAGAATGTTTCTTACTTTCCTGGCAAGGTTTCCCAACAGAGCTAAACTGAAAGAAAGGACTCTCAGAGTCAGGGGAGCTCTAAAGGGTTATATGTAACAGATCACAGGGAAGGGGTTCACGAGGTGTAAGGCTTTGCGTAAGCTTTAAGGTGACACAGAATTCAGGGTCCAAATGTAGCATCTTAAAAAAAATAAATAAATGAACAGATGGGGGGTCTGGGTTTATGTCCTCTAGAAGAAGGATGAGATAAGGCGTAGTTGARCTTTCTGGGAAGTGGGAGCAGAACTATAGGCAGCTCTACTAAGTCACGTGCTGACAGCAAGTAATAAAGATCTGTACTCCAAACTGAGCATCTCTTACAAATGAAAAGAACCCAAGAATTAATATAAATGCTTAAAATTATATGAAAGCAAAGTTTCCAGAAAGAAGTAATGCCTTCCTTTAGATCACCTTATATTGTTGGGAAAGGGCACATTTGCTTAGGTTGATAGCTTTCAACTAGTATGATGCATGAAAAATCAGTTTTAATATATCACTATCTTAAAAGCACACATTTTTATCATATTTGACAGACTTTCTCTTACGATATTTTATATGTGTACTTTTATTTTTCACTGCTTAGATATCTTTATGAGAGTGTAAGTCATTGGGTTATAATATGTCAATTGCAACTTTGGGTGCATTTCAGTTGGATTATTCTATTATATAGAGTGCATAAAAATACCAATATAAAGCAGCTRCATATTGAACAAATTATGTTATTTATAAAAACTTGTTACCACATAGAAAGAATGTAAATAGATCAAAATTATAAAATTATTTCACTACATATTCTGRGTGTTTGATTAGCAACCTTCTATTTTTGAGATCCATGTTGGAACTGATTTGAAAGTAGAATTATTTTACAGAAAAATAGCAGGATGTAGTCAGTTATGTTCAGCATCCAGGAACCCCTTTATACAGGTAGCCAAGGACTGCATGTTTAAACCCAAACAATAGTGGGCTTTTATAAACAGGTAGAATACGTATGTTTCATTAATGTTTCATCTAAAAGGAATCAATCCTTTTTTGAATTTCTATATCTCAAAAGTAGGAAACAGAAGGTATTTTTTTTTCTGTCAAAAATGAAAGCTTTTTGTGAGAAGAAAGTTTTGATATGTTTGTATGTCAGCTCACAAATGAGCCAAGCTATTTACTTTGAACTTATCAAAAAGGAAWCCCTCTGTTTATCAATCCTTCTGCAGGAAGAAGGTAGAGATGCTTATTTTGACTCTGATGAAGATGGAAATGAATTGTTTATTTTCCTATCATGAAGTCAAGCCCTCAAGATTTGTGTCTGCTCTTAAAGTAAAAGACATATTTGTTTATATATACATATATATATAAACAACATATTCCTCCTTTTGAAATACATATTTTTTCTYCCATTCACAAACATATATACACTCCCATTTAATCAATATTTAAGCATTTGATGATTTAACATTATATGTGAATAGGAGAGGAGAAATTAATATAAATCACAAACACAGTACTACACTGCCTCCCCAAAAAAGCTTTTGGGCAAAAACAATCGACAGTTTAACTAGAATGCATATGCTAAAGTCACCTATTTTCCACCCAGAATAATTCTGTAGATATAAGGAGTATGCCAATGAGCCAGAGCCTGCTGTTCAAGAAGTATGTTCCACAGCCAGGTAGTTGCTTTGCTCAGATTGTTGTACTAAAAGGAGGGGAAAGATGGGGTGGAGGGGGAAGTGTAGTGCAATAGACTGCTTCAGGAGAATCTTGCCAGAAAATGTGTTGGGTAGCATTATTTTCTTGCAATAATCAATACAGTTGTATATTGTCTACAATAAAAAAAATAAACTTTAAAAATAAAGATTGAACAGTATTAGACCACAAGCAATACTGTAGACGATAATGTACAATAAAGAGCAGTAATGCCTCTTGGAAATGTGAAAAATGCAATCAATAGAAAATTGAATTGTGTATATACACATTAGAAGTAAATATATGTATAATAGACATTGATATGTTCATATAAACTTCAGCCTTAGTTCATTTTTTATTTTTTGCATATTTTACATTTTTTTACATTCAAGTCTATATCCTCTGACAAAGAATAATGCTGTTATATTATTTCGTTACAGGAACTTCTAAAAGTTTTCATAATTATCAAAACCATGAAATTACTTACTACTCTTTAAAATGTATATTTAAAAATTATTTTTTGAGGACCAGGAATGATTTATGTATGACATGTATGTAGTATATTGTATTAATGACTATTTCTAAATTACGGATTTGTGTATATAATAATATCTCAAAATCTGAAATTGTCTTGTTCTAGCATGGTCAGATACACCTGTTTTTCTGTTGTGAARAACAGATGAACATTGATTTCATGCAAGTATCCACTGAAAAATGTACTTTAGTGCATGAATGGTCATATAACTGTAGACATTGATTTTTTTATATTGTTTATGTACAAGAGTGTGACGTTATTATGTTGGCTTTTTATTAAAAGACATGCTGTTGTTTTGCCTGCTTGTGGCTGCTGTCAAGTAAGTTGGGACCTAATATTGCAACAGAAYAGCGTATTTGTCTTCAGTGTGCAGATGTACAAGGGGTTTGTAACAACATCCAGACTTTTTTCCCCCCTCTATGGAGGAAGAAAAAGAGCCAATTTTGTGGATAATAGTTTCTTAGATTTGGAAAGGTTGGAAAGTAGCTTCAGGAGCACTTAGGTGTTTCAGATGTCAATTCAAAGACAGAGAGTAATGCAGATATCACAACAAGCTTTTTATATCGGTGAGCATGGAAGAAGGCATGGCTTGGTCATGTAGGTGTCTCTTTATCTCCTTTATACATGACAAACTTCACCCGCTGTTAAGTAYCTGTTTGAAAATTTGCAAGAGTGCAAGATTCAAATCTACAGGGCATTGTAAGATGAAAAATAGTTCCTTGTTCAATTATCAAGACAGATATTCTGAACAGAAGCCAAACTTCTCCTACTGTCTTCTGTGGAACTGTGAACTTGCACTAGAGCATAAACTGGCCTATTAAAGATAAAGATGGGTAAAACCTAAAAATTAAAGAAAAATAACTCTTTGTCTCTAATTTAGATATGCCTAAATCAATTTAAACTAAGTTTTTGAGGCTCTCCCAGGAAGAAATCCCTTTCTAACAATTGTTACTACAACAAAGGTTTCCAAAATCAGCAGTTATAATGGAAGCTATAATAGACCTTTAGCTGTAGAAGATGCTGCAATGAAATAGCAGGGAAGCTGTCAGTGAGAACATAACTTGGAGGGATTAACTTTTGTAGTTATATAAGAGTATTAAATAAAAGTAATATAACACAGGAAACCTTGCTGTATTAAATTTACTTAACAGGTTTCCCTATAGCTGTTTACTTGCTAAGTCCCTTTTCTCATTTCTTAATCAATATTCTTCTCAATAGATAAAAATTGTTACACACTGGACAAAACAAACTGGATCATGATATAAAGACCAGCTCAAAGAGGTATACTTTAACCTGACATCCCCTTGCCTCGTTACTTCAACGGCCTTCTTTTTTACATCAGTATCCATCTGGTGTGCAGTAAATATTCCCTTCTTTCTGCCTGTGCTGCTAGGAAGTTTTCAGGGTTTTCCTGGTTAAAAATTAATATGCTCTCTAGAGTGAGTGTTTTTGTATGTTTGTTTTGAATTTTTACTCATTTTGTTTATTTGTTTTTGTGCAGGAACAGATCTAGACACAAAATGTATTGCAGACACAATCATACACATGGACTGCATCAAGCAAGCTGTCTCTTACAAATCAGAGCAGACAGTAAATCACAAGAAAATTAAGTTTAATTAGGGAAATGTGTAACTTGGTATCTTGGTAAATTTTATCCTCTCTGATCCTCATTTTTGCAACTTGTGGGTGGAAGAATAGATAAATAATGGATTGTCATTGAAGACACGTTTGAGTCACCATAGATCTCTGGAGGAAATGAGTTTACAGGTAACAAAAGCTGTCGGATTTGTCTGGTTAACAAGGATATCCGTAGGAGGCTGCAACCCAGACAGCAGGCTAAGACTGTGGTTCTAGTTAAAACAAGATGCAAGTCCCACTGGTGGTGGGATTTCAGCTGATTTTCACTCAGCACAGGTGCCACAGCCCTGTGACCTTGACTGCTTGTTATGTGGCATAAGGCTACTTATCAAGTAAGAGTTAATGAAGTTGTACTCTGCTAATTTATATTTTTTTTTCTGCACTTAATTCCTTTTTATGTCCTGATTAATAACAACCTTTACATACATACATATATATGTACACACACATACATAAATATAAATATAAATATAAATATAAATATAAATATAAATATAAATATAAATATAAATATAAATATAAATAAAAGACTGGAAAATTATAGTTCAAAATGCAGTATTCCCCAGCCTTAAATTATATTCAAGTTGCATATTTCTCAGAAATATAGTTGATGAAAATCCAGCTCTGAAATTCTGTTATTTTTATACTTCTCTCTTTCTACTTCTACTTCTGTTTTAACAGGAGGATCAGCCTCTTCATGAAATTCTGATGAAGCAGATTTAATTGATACTTTTCACACACTTCCATTCRAAAGAAAAATCATAATTGCTAACATATTGAACATGGTATTTTAGCTAGCATTTTTTTTTCAGGGAGCAGGTTAAGTTTTAAAGCTAATTCAATGTTGTTAAAAATTTTCAGAAAAAAAAAGAAAAATTCATATGTATGTATATCATACACTATCTATGCATAATATATGTATGTATATTATATGTATATATATACATATTACTATTACTCTTTCTAGAACGGAGTATGACAAATACATTTTTATGATTTGTTTTGCCAGCTAACAGTCTCTTTTTGCCCTGACTCCCTTTTGGGCATTCACATTTGTGGTCTTATAATAAAAATTACTAAATTTGTCTATTTTACTGCATACTAACACCACCTCTCTTTGCCTTAATCGCCCATCTGCACTATCTGTACTCGCTGTACTATCAACAAGAAGTGTCCTTTGTGGCTTTCTCTACAGAAATAAACAGTGCATCTCAGTAGGGGTGAACTAGTGGATTGAAACAGTTGGTGCTGAGGACCTGGTGTTCATTCTATATATGTTTTGGAGAAGAGGAATTTCGGACTAGTTCTAGTCTGGTCCCAAAGACTGAACTCTCATTAGCAATTGAAACACATCTTCCAGTCGAGTATTATTCTACAGAAAGACAGCTGACATTCCCAGGCCACTCAGTAATAAGAATCCAAGCTCAGTGAAGAAGGCTGATCAGGAGATTCACTTCAAGAGAAACTTGGATCAGCATTAAAATACTACTGTAAATGCACCCTGTGAAAGCCTAGTCCAAAGTCCGTTGAAGTAAATTCAATGAAAATCTTCTAAGAAGGATTTGTCTAATTAAATTTTGAGTRTCAACAACTGATGTCTACATTTAAGCCAGACATTTAGACAGTCTCTATAATCAATAAGAAATGATCACCTACATTAAGTTTCAKCTTAAAAACCTATCATAGCTTAGATAAATCCTATCTTCTTGTTCCTTTTTCTCCAAATTCAGGTTAAACATTAACATAAGAGAAGTCTACACCAGTCACATAAACCCTAGCCCAGGTGTCCTTCATAAGTTTTCTCACTGTCCGTGTAAACAATTAAAGAAATACTGGTTCTCGTGCCAATTTTTGCTTCCCTGATAAAACATAGTGCTTTCTATTTCAAAATATTTTTAAGTTAAAAGAGATTGTATATAGACTTATCTTGATTCTCAGATTAAGAAATGTCTTAAAGTCTGTTAAATTATAAGTAGTAAGTTAAGATCAGCTTTGATCCTAACCTTTGGTCCAGTGAAAATACAAACTTGTTTGAGGTATCTGACACAAGATTGYTCTCTAATCCATATTATTTACATGAAAATAAAAAGTCGTTAGATCCATTTTGTCGGGTTTGAGCCAAATAGTTTGGATATGCACTGAAATTCTGAAAGATTCTTTACTGATTTTACTTACGGAAAGGAACTTGACTTTTTTATGTCCACAAAATATTAATTTAAGTAAAAAAACTAGAAAAGTCTTAATAAAGTTAAGCTAAGATTGTAAATTAAAAAAGCAAAGCATCAAGCAATTATCAATTGGGAATCAAATCTTCAGGTCAAATAAGTCAATTAAATCATTCAATTTATTAAATTACTTCATGAATGACAAAAATAATATTYATATAAATTATAGGAAATTGATAAATTATTATAAAGATCAATTAAATAACAATCAAAATCAGTCAGCTCTGTCTTTTATAGAATTAAGTAGTTTAAACTAGAGGAAGTTATTAACTGTTTGGACTTTATAATCCTTTAGGTGCTTATCTTCTTTATCCTCTCCCTCTCTATACTCCCTCACCTCCAAAAAAGAAAGACTTTGCAGCAGAAAAGCTAATCTGGGATACAAATCTGGTGCAACTCAGAAGTTCATGTTCAGAAAGTAAATTCAAAACCACCTACTTAGGTATCTGAAAAATTTAGAACTTGCAGTTTTCAGAAAAACTTCTCTGCTTGCATAAAGTTGTGTTATAATGTAAGCTCGATAAAGTTCTTGCCTTTATTAAGCTGATTACTCACATGCTTAAGGACATTTGGAAATCTGAAAACAGGCATACATCCAAGTTCTCTAAACTTGTTTCGCTAGATTAGCTCATACCAAAATAAGTCAGTATGATTGTACAGAGCCTCAGYTGAAAGAAATCATGGTACTACCACCTCTTTTTGCATGATCGCCTGCTGGTGAGAGGGTGTGATGAGGAAATAGAGACTGGTTCATAATCTCATTGAATTTGAAGGGAGTTGAACTCATGCTTACTACAGTCCAGGTCAGTACCAACTAATATGCTGCAGAACACAATACAAACAAAAAAAAAATGGATCCAGAAGGAGAAGGCACAGAAGAAAATTTGAATATGGATTGAAAAATGAAGACTTACAGATAAAACATCTTTTGACTCATTGCCTTATGGGTCCAGGAAATTTAAATTTCTGTTTATACTATAATTACCTTAAGTAAGGCAACAAGCAGGTTTGCAACCCTGGACTTCAGGAGAGCAGACTTCAGGCTCTTCAGAAACCTAAYTGGYGGARTCTCATGGGTTAAGGCTCTAGAGGGAAGGGGGGTCCAGGAGAGCTGGTTAATATTCAAACCTCACTTCCTCCATGCTCAAGAATGGTGCATCCCCATGAGTAAGAAGTGCAGCAAAAGGTGCAGGAGACCTGCATGGGTGAGCAAGGAGCTCTTGGCCAAATTCAGACAGAGGAAGAAAATACACAGAATGTGGGAGAGGGGACAGGCTACTTGGGAGAATTACAGGAATGCAGCCAGAGTATGCAGAGATGCGGCGAGGAAGGGTAAGACCCAGTTGGAATTGAGTCTGGCAAGGGATGTTAAGGACAACAGGAAGGGCTTTTTCAAATATATCAGCAGCAAGAGGAGGACTAGGGAAAATGTGGGCCTGCTACTGAAAGAGACGGGGGCCCTGGTGACAAGGGATACAGAGAAGGCAGAATTACTGAATGCCTTCTTTGCTTCAGTCCTCACTGCTCAGGGCAGCCCTCAAGAATCCCAGAGCCTGGACATGAGGGAGAAAGTCTGGAGAAGGGGAGACTTTCCTTTGGTTGAGGAGGATAGGATTAGAGACCTTCTCGGCAGGCTAGATATCCACAAATCCATGGGCCCAGATGGGATGCACCCACGGGTACTGAGGGAGCTGGTGGATGTTGTTGCCAAGCCACTCTCCATCATCTTTGAAAGGGCCTGGAGAACTGGAGAGGTGCCTGAGGACTGGAAGAAAGCCAGTGTCACTCCAGCCTTCAAGAAGGGCAAGAAGGAGGACCCAGGAAACTATAGACCAGACAGCCTCACCTCCATCCCTGGAAAGGTGATGAAACAGCTCATTCTAGAGGTCCTCTCCAGACATATGGAGGTTAAGAAGGTGATCAGGAGTAGCCAGCAGGGATTCACCAAGGGGAAATCCTGCTTAATCAACCTGATAGCCTTCTATCATGGAATGACTGGCTGGGTAGATGAGGGGAGAGCAGTAGACGTTGTGTACCTTGACTTCAGCAAGGCTTTTGACACTGTCTCCCATAACATCCTCCTAGAGAAGCTCAGGAAGTGTGGGTTAGACGAGTAGAGAGTGAGGTGGATTGAGAAGTGGCTGAAAGGCAGAGCTCAGAGGGTCGTCATCAGTGGCATGGAGTCTATTTGGAGGCCTGTGGCTAGTGGTGTCCCCCAGGGCTCAGTCCTGGGTCCCATCCTGTTCAACTTCTTCATCAGTGACCTGGATGAGGGGACAGAGTGACTCCTCAGCAAGTTTGCTGATGATACCAAGCTGGGAGGAGTGGCTGATACACCTGAGGGCTGTGCTGCCATTCAGAAACACTTGGACAGGCTGTAGAGTTGGGCGGAGAGGAACCTCCTGAGGTTCAACAAGGGCAAGYGCAGAGTCCTGCACYTARRGAGAAATAACCCGAGGCACCAGTACAAGCTGGGGGCTGACCTTCTGGAGAGCAGCTCTGCAGAGAAAGACCTGGGAGTGCTGGTGGATAACAAGTTGACCATGAGCCAGCAATGTGCCCTTGTGGCCAAGAGGGCCAATGGTCTCCTCAGGTGCATTAGGAAGAGTGTTGTCAGTAGGTCAAGGGAGGTGATCCTGCCCCTCTATGCAGCCCTGGAGAGGCCTCATCTCGAGTATTGTGTCCAGTTCTGGGCTCCCCAGCACAAGAGAGACATGGAGATACTGGACAGAGTCCAGCGTAGAGCTACAAAGACGATCGGAGGGCTGGAGCACCTGCCCTATGAGGAACGGCTGTGAGAGCTGGGCCCCTTTATCCTGGGGAAGAGAAGACTGAGGGGGGATCTGATCAATGTGTACAAGTACCAGAAGGGAGGGTGTCAAGGGGACGGGGACAAACTCTTTTCAGTTGTCCCGTGTGACAGGACAAGAGGCAATGGGCAGAAACTGAAGCACAGGAAGTTCTGCCTGACCGTGAGGGGGAATTTCTTCCCTGTGAGAGTGACGGAGCACTGGCACAGGTTGCCCAGAGAGGTTGTGGAGTCTCCTTCTCTGGAGATCTTCAAGACCCGCCTGGATGCAACCCTCTCTACCATGCTCTAGGTGACTCTGCTGAGCAGGGAGGTTGGACTAGATATCTCCAGAAGTCCCTTCCAACCTTACTGATTCTATGATTCTGTGATAATCTAGACCTAACAGAGGGCTAAAAATAGTTGTGTATAGAACTCCTTGCCTTGGCAGTCATGTTGTCATGGTTCATGATGTAGGTTCAGATCAGCCATGATGAAGAAAGCCTAGAACCATAGCCCTCACTTTCTGAATTAATAGTCTTATTACTAAAAAAGAAAAGAAGAAAAAGAAAAAAAATGGAAGGRGTTGTATGCCTTAAAACTCAGGAGYTGGCTTTCAGGTTCAGTATCCTTTTGTTCACATGCATGGATGGCGCTGACAKATGCAAAAGAGAGAGTTTCAGCCATAGCACACAGCTTTCCCCTTGCCTGTTTTTAAAAAAGCCAGAATTCATCACTGTGGCAGGTGTAAGTCGCCATCTGGCTAGGTAAGTCTCTTGAACACCCATGTTTTTGACTCTATCTTTAACAAAGGCTGTCTAATTTGCTATACAAAGCCCTTGTAACTATTTTCAGGTTTAGGGATGGGAACTGCTTGTGTTGCTTCTTCTTTCTGACTTTTCACAGAGTAAATCTCTCTCCTGGGTTATAATGAAGAATCTGCTCCTATGATATTGGATTTTCTTCTGATGTAAAATGAGAAACAGGGTGGGCACACTCTTGAACTGAATAGAACATGGGAAGCCCTTTGTACAGATTCAGTAAGTGCAACTGCATTATGAGGTGTGGGAAAATAAATGACATATCAGACAGTGCTAATGCAGAATGGGGGCCTTCAGCCCTCTTAAATGCCCTGAATAAAACCATTCTTGAGCCAAATAGATAAAGAAATATAGTTATGTGCTGAATACTTCCAGTAATATGTAGAATTCTGGTTTACAGACCAGTTCAGTAACGTAAAATACTAACAGTACTCAGGAGATACAGCTGAGTTTAAAACCAGTTATAAATATGACATTGTCAATTAATTTTTCTGAACACTGATGTTTCTCCATTTCTTATTTCTCTGCACTATTAGCTGTAATTTGGACTACTTGTTCAAAAGTAATGAACACTTAATGATATGAACTTTACCATTCATTGGCCTAATAAATGATATTTCTATTTTCTTTTTCTGCTTTATTTCTTTTGTTGGTCTGAGCCTCACTCATATACATATTTAACAGAAGTTTATTAGAAACTGTTCTAAAGTGTTAACTTACTTTGCCCAGAATCACAAGATAGACAAGCAAGTACACTTTTTTAAGCTGAAAATACCAAATATTTTAGATATTTCCATTAAAAAAATTGAAATAGATAGAATCAATCAACCAAATAAATAAAACCGTTGCAAGAATATTTAAATTATTTTATTAGTTAAGTTACCTTAGATTTTGTTTTAATAGAAAATTCTTCCTATCTGTAAATCTCTGCATCTTGTGTTGATGGAATCTGTATTATGCTTATATTATCTGTATTATGCTATAWTTTGCTTATAAAAAGTTTCAGTGAGACTGAAAAAGTGAAAATATGCAACCATCCATGCAGATATAAACTTGAGAGTGCCAAACAAAGACTGAACTCATTTAAATGATAAACGTAGCCATTCTCCTGAAAATTATTTTTTCATTTTAAATTTCCCTTTAATTTGTCAGAAACCTTAACAATATGTTGAGTACTTTAATAAAAATAATCATAACACAATAATTATATGAATCATGCTTTGATTTAGAGAAAGCTAACAACTCCTCATAATTCGACATATATTCGGAAAGAATATATRTTCGGAGGAAATGGTTTAATATTTCTCTCCACTCTTCATTTACTGCAGCCTGGCTTCTGCATACTGATCATGCTTGCCATCTTGACAGACTTCTCTCCCCAGGTGCCTCATGGTGGGAAAGTTCCTTCCCATTTTCAAACATGACAAGGCTGCTCACGTCAGCAAATACCTCACTCAGGTGTTATTCGGTTGGAAGAGTTATCCTACGGTACTTTTTTCTGATGCCACATATATACTCATCCATGCCTCCCTTCCCTGTGACTAACTGCTCCCAGCTTCAGCTAGGCACTGGAAGCAGACTCGCAGGGAACATTTGGTGCCCTGACTCATGGGTGTTGGAATGAGCGACTAGGAAAAAGCTGATAYATCCGGAAGAGCCTCAGGCTGAATTCTCAAATTAAACTTCCATTCCTTTGGACTACTAGAAAGATAAATTGAGTGATACAAAATCTCAAAAAGACATCTAGAGGATTTTTTGGGGGGCTGGAGGGGAGAGAGAGAGAGAGCGAGAGCGAGAGTGCTGTCTCAGTACTCAAGAGAAGCTGTTGGTAAGAATATTCAAAGAAAAGGATTTTGATAATGAAATTTAGGTTACATTTTTTAAAAAAAATCTTTTTGCTATACAGGATATAAAAAGGACAAAGTTCAACTTGCTTTCTACCTTGTAGTCTTTTTGATCAATCTCTCTGAAAGCAGAAATTTATTTAAAATGTGATATAACTGATGGGTAGATATAGAGAAAGCACAATGAAGCTAAAGTATTTTTCAAAAAGACGTGGCATTTTCTCTCTTTTAAAAAAATCCTATGCTTAGAGAGTACTTCAGTCTGGCTGTAAAAGAAGAACTCAGTGTAGTGCCCCCAATCTTTAGAAAACAGACTTTTTTTTAAGATAACATAAACAGAATACACCAAGGAAGCGATCCATACACAAAAAGTTTCCCCAAAGCACACTTATTGCTTTGGAAATGTAGATTTATACAACATATTGTAGTGGTGGACCCTTTTGAAGGAAAAGTACTTTTAAGATTTTAAAAGATAAGTTATTCATATTCCCATTTTCTCTCCCCTCTCCTCCAATCTTACATGTCCTTGGTAAAACATGGGATTTGAATTTTTCTTCTTCTACCTCTTCACCTAATTTTATAGCCCAGAACTTCTCTTCATATTTTTCCCKGTTTATTCTCAAGTTTACTGCTTTTTCCATAACTTTTAGTCTAGCATAACATTACCAATTATAACCATGAACTGTACTCATGTACAATATTGAAGAAACCAACAACTCCTTTTAACAGAAGTCTCATTTTTCCCCCATATTCTTTGAAGTTTCCAGCTATTTTTATGCATYGCTAAGTGGTGATGCAAAATTAACCAGAGGTATTAATTACAATTTATTTGAACCACTACTGATGAAAATTCTTGTGGACCTCTCCTCCCTTGCCAGGCCAAACTATAGTAAAATGGTTTCTTCTGTGAACTATGCTCAGAAGACAAAGCTCAAAGTGAAGCCATGTCTCATTTCAAATTTTTTTTTTCAAATTTTAGCCACTAACATTGGTTCCTAGACATAGGGCTGGCTCACATTTTTCACTAACCTACAAACTGTCTGATTCACATTTGAAATTTATTCCATCTTCAGATTGAAGGAAAGTAAAAATATGAGCTTTTGAAGGCTCTATTTGGCCAATTTCCTSGGAAGCAGATTTGTAGCACTAACTAACCCATTTTTCAACTGCATAAATTCTCATTGCCCTGATTATTATGTGATCATTTAAACTAATTTAAAGCCAGATCGAAAAGCAATACAATCTATCTTGGTAACATCCTGCATCCACCTATGAACTGATGCAAATTATTATCCAAGGTTCAGCTACAAAGAGAATCAGATTTCTRGGTATATTTCTTTCTAAAATATTTTCAAGTTATTTTAGAAAAAAATCTGCCTAAAATGAATGGCTATGCTACAGTAGTCAACAAGTACTTTCTCTCACATTTTCTGTAAAAAAATGGCCTCTCTGTGGCCCAATTCTGCTCCCAAAGACATAAAAAACAAATATCATATTGATTTCAATGGAGAAAAAAGCAGTTCTAAATTAAACTGTATCTTTTTAATGTATTTTTAACTTAATGTTGTTTAATGTAATGTTCACCCAATGAAATATAAAAGCAATATTCGAGGCAATGGAAGTAGCCGATAAAAGACATGAAATATTACATTCCCTATACTGCATGACTCAAGCAGCCTTTTAAACATAGCAAATTTCAGTATCTCAGCTTCCCACGAGCAATCTTTTGTGGTTCCTATTACCTAGCCCCAAAGAGATGAAAGCCTCGATGCTTACGGTCAACAGTCTCTGATGTATTATTGTATTATCTCAACAGTACCCAAAGAAACCCTTGCGTAGAAATGTTCCTAGCAATACTCTACAATCACAAGCAATCCAACTGACCTCAACTGCCATTGTCGTACGTGGAAAGAAAAGTCATATTCCARATGATAAGTGATGCCTATGTTATGTATAACTTTTGTTTTAATGCCTACCCTCAGCCACAAAAGCTGCTCCAGTGCCAGAGGATCAGTTTATTGTACTTCCTTTGACTAACTCCATCAAGCATGCTGAAAGTTGAATGAGCTGAAGCATTTGAGTGCCAAACCTTTAATTATGGGTATGGCTTTTTTTTTTAAAAAAAAAAAAAAAAAAAGTGCTCTTCTTCTGAGTGCCATTACAACAGTATGCCACCTGTGAATAGCTATTTGGAACGCTACTTAAACAAAAGCCTCTTTGGCTTATATGAACAAAATTTCCACCCTCTAGCAATAACATAAACTGCTCAGGTGCTCAGGTATCAAACTCACTTGTCCTTCACTGCTCACTAAAGCTATACCAGTACACTAGCTATTTTTTCAAGCATTTTCTCAAGTATATAGATTTATTAGTAGACTGACATATTAACTGATAGCACTCGGGGGTAGAAGTGACTGTTATTATCCATACTAATTTGCTTRGCCTAAATCTGATAAATTTTATGGTGGATCTGAGATTAGCATCATTTCTACCAGTGGGGCACCCTATTGGCACCATTAGCTTCTGATTAGATAAGTGAATGTATTTAAACCTGTAAATCAAGAAGATACTGACAGGCATGAGCATTTTACTGACATCTGACGGGCAGATATGCGTTCAAAGTTCTAGCTCAGTGACACATTTAAATTCAGGATTCTGTCTGGCAAAGACATATGCACTGTCTTAGCTTGTCTTTCCAGGAATTACTGGCTGTGCACAGAATTAAACACATGTCACAGCTTTAGTAAATCTCTCCAGCTGAACATTTATCAGGTTGGTGCATTTTACTCTAGTATAGGTTCATCTTTCCTTAAGCTTCCCTTGGTTTCTGTGGCCTCTCTAGTAGACATCCTGAACCCAAGAAAATCSTTTCCCAGCAATGCAGCCATGCAGCTCGCCAACCAGCACCACATCCCTGCCAACTCTGAGCGAGCTTTAGTTTGCCCTTCCACARAGTTCCCAGCTACAGGGTTACTAGTTGCTTCTCCAGAAACAGGAGATTAAAAAAAAAGTGAACAGACACAAAGACTTTGTGAGCTCTAAGTTATGAATATTTTACATTAAAGATGATATACAATTAGATAAATTCTCAAATAGCTTCCTACCTCAGTTTGAGTGTAATGCACAAACAYCTGCGCAGTTTAGATTCTCCTTTTGCTAGACTCACTTTCCCTTTGAAACATGGAGTCTCTCTCCTTCTCTCCCCCTCCACATCTACCAAATCCCTTAATTTAACCTTATCTYTCTGCTATGAAATCATACCTCTCAGTATGATTCTCCATCCCTATGCTCTCCTCTCCTTTGTGAGTCCTTTCTCTAAATTACTTCTTTTCCTAC
>NW_028186668.1:2958326-2983993 GCF_003343005.1 Rhea americana
ATATGTATATGTATGTATAGATATATAAGTGTGTTTTTGAGAGAGAGAGAGAGAAGTTGCACTGATATATTCAAGCTTCTTACTGTGTTGTACTTCATGGAAACCAGAACCTAAATTCCTTGGCAAGGCCTGTGGASTTCTGCAGCATCAATGCAGTAATTCTGTAAAATCTGTACTATAACTTATGTTTCGACTATAGCTACTAATTAATTCTGAAACAGGCTTTGTCAGAAATTAAACTGTAAAATCTGGCATTCTTTYAGGCTTTTCATATTTCAGTAATGTATTATCTAGATTTAAAGACAGTCAAAATAGAGCGTGGACTTTCTAGAGTGTACTGATTTCTTTTTCGTGACTGTTGCAGTGGGTTGGTATATTCTTCTCTAATTGGTTGTGTTCACAAAATGCATACATCTTCTGCTCTTCTGCACAAGTGAACTCAAGGCTAAAGTCAGGAAGTACACTCAGAAGTACARCTAAACATGCAGGCCTTAAGCGTACCCTACATCCACCTGCCTGTCTAACGGTGTAACTTCATCGACAGCAGAGGGACCCCACGATTCAAGCCCTCAGTTCCCTTTCACGTTTAGTTAGCAGCGGCTGCCTGCCTGCTTCTGAGAAGACTATCGATAAAGCATCTTGAGCTGGGGTGCTTGCTTGAGTCTGAGAGGGCTGCTTAAGGGTTTTCTAGCATCATTCTTGTCCAAGATAGCAGACTGCTTCTGTTACGAATGATCAGTGACAAATTATTTGAACAAGCATTGTTAGGCTTCAGAGTTAATGGTTGACTGAAAAAGAAGTCATATATATTCTTGTAATGTAAATTTATCACTTCATACTCTATTCACAGACTTCACATGAAACATTAATTTATGTTATGTTTATTTGTTCCGATTCCAGCTTATCACTAAAACCAGAGTGAATTTCTCTCTCTCTGTCTCGCTCTTTTTTTTTAAATATTTATTTATTTCAAAGAAAAATTATTTGCAATATAATATTTCYGACCTGTCTGTATTCTGCAATATTTTCCCAGAATTAGGGAGAAAAAAATGGCTAAAGCTCTTACTCCTCTGAACTCAAGAGCAGGGTCCCTGCTTCTGCCACAAGCTCAGTTTATAAATAAAAGGGTAACATAAGCCTTAAGATTTAAACATGTAAGATTTAAGTTTTTACTTCTTTTCTGATATCACTTGATACTTCTGTTGAAGACTCACTCCAGCTTCTCTTTCTAAGGTGAAGTCCATTCTTTGTGCTCTATGCAACACTACAATTCTCCATACTGCTAAAAGTGATGTGTTATTTCAAGCACCGTTTAGCAGCACTCCTAAAGTTTCTAAAACCTACTATGTTTCAGCTACTTTTTTATTTATGTTACTTATTTCCTTTTTAAAAGTAATACAACCACAACATTGTGTTCTTCTGAATTTTTCATTAGCTCCATGTAGCTGGAAGCTCACCTATTTTCTTGTAAAATGTGCTTGATCTGGATAAGATTACTATAGATAGCACAAAACTCACACTGACTCCTTTCAAATTACCTCTGGGAGATGTGAAGGCTGCCTTCAATTTCTTTCTCCCTGATAACAGAGGAAGACTTCCTCATATTTCTCCCAGATTTATTTCTTTCTTTTCTCTTCCCTCTATTATCCTTATCCATCACACCTACCTAGGACAAAGCCATACCCAGAAGTAGAAGAGTAAAGGCACTGAGAAAACTATACACAAATGTGTCATCATGGACATAAACCTCTTACCAGCTGCCTTAGCCATTTCCCAAGCATCACAAGACCCCTGTAAGCATATACTGTATGCTCCTTCTTTTCCTCTCACAGTTAGTCAATTATTTTCATTCCTATTTTTTTCACCCAGAACATGTAGTGACAAGGACTACTTTTACAGTTGTCTCTACTGTAATTCCTTAWTATGCCAAAATTATTCCTTATTATTCCTTATTATTTCCCTTGGCGTATGCTGAAGTTCAATATCCATTTGATGGAACAAGAACAGAGATGACGTAAGTCTCAGCCTGKGACATCTTGTCATTCAGGCAAAAGCCAAATAGTCCAAGCGGGAAGTCAACAAGCTGGAGATAGGTAAGAACACATCTTTATGAAAGGAAACAAATAAATAAATAAATCTGTCAAATAAATACAGGAACCCTTGCCCCAGCAAGTTTTATTTATAAATGGCCAACTATAATGTTTAAAAATGGAAATCTCTTTGTCATTTCAATATAATAGAGCAGAAATTCTCCTGTCTCTCAGATTCAGAGAACTGTACAGTTCTTAGCCTGCTCTCCCTGATGCCTACATTTGTGATGCTAATCAGGTGTGTATATTATGTTTATCATTCCTTCTCCTTAGCAACCAAGGTATATATAAAAGGAAATCTAATCTGCACATGCTTCACTGAAGATTCCCTTGAAAAGATTAACATTTTAATGTGGTATCAACCACATTAAATTTTTCATAACTCTTAGAATTGTATTTTTCTTTCTGAAAGTGTCACRTCTTGAAGTTATGTTATTTAGAGAGAATTTGGAGATAATTTTTATGTTAGAAAGAAAGAGGCAAATATTCATCCTCATTCTTACTGATGAACACAAGAAAAGACAAACCTTTCTAAAGCAAAGGCCACCAAGTCAAACCAATTTTACCAAGTTTTAACAATCTTGAAATGCTTAGGCTGGTCTTGTGATTTTTTGAGGCATCCTGCTTTTGAACTCAAAGAGTTAACTAAGCTGCTGGCGTCTGTCAATTCAGATGGCCAAAAGTTCTGATGATGCACTCACAGATGTATCACTTTCTATGTACGGACAATGAAAAAGAAAAAAAAAAAAATCAAGTCCTGAGCAGAATAAAGCTATAAAATAAAGTGTGTAAAACATGTGAATGCCAGGATTAATTTTAGGGATAGTCTACTTCTTATCATTGCCTTGGTGGGAWTATGTAGGTAGGCAGAACACCTTAAGATCACTTTTACAGCTCTGATCCTTTTCCTTACTTCAGCAACCACAGAGGCATGTGTTTGGGTTTCCCATTCTAGTGCTAGTATYCAACCTGTACTATTCAACTATTCTATGAGCAATTGAATGGAGATGTTTATAAAAGCCTTTGCTTTTTCCTTTTGTGCTCTGTGCTTTTCCATGAGCAACTCTGGACMAAAAAAATGAGCCAAACTGTCCATCACTTGAATAAAGAAGAAGRMGRCAAGGGRAAAAAAAAGAAAAAAACAAATCTCTAGTAATATATCTTCTAGTATCCCCATACGTTTGCTTAATAATACTGATAACGTTGGTAGAAWACATAGTGCTAAACTACTCTCTTCCCCTTATCAAAAAGAAACGTCAGAATACTAGCACATGCGCAACTACTGCTTACCACCTGGCACCCTGCAAATTTTTACTCTACTTGACATCACAATAGTGAAGCCAAAGCCTAAGAAATAATTTTGCAGACAAACTAAGCTGCAATGTCTCATTGATAGTAAATATTTGAGGATTTTTATCCCCCCAAAATATAGTGAAGTACAGAATGCTGATAAAGATAAGCTTATTTTTAAGTGTGGGTTACAAACTAATCCCTTGCTGGTAGAGAGGAACAAAGAATATTATGTAGAATAACACTATTTTTTAATGAGGAGAAACATGTACATCTTGAGTGATCCAGGTCATTAGATCCTCTAATCTTTATTTTTGCCTAGAAAACAATTTGAAACTACATCACATTGCAGTTAGGAAATGTAGTATCCTTTTACAGTTTCTTGCTGTAAATAACAGTCCTTGGGACATCTGATCCTGCAATATGTCAGTGGAAAGCCTCAAAAGGCACAGCATTCATAAGTCTACTGTGCAGAATTCTCTGATGCAGAGACATCCTGCAGAGGTACTTCACTTCTCAAATATATTCTAAAGTACCATATAGCTTTGCTCACAGCACACAAGATCAGGAGAAAAGGCAACAGGAGATAAGCAGCATGATGGATTCACAGTCCCACTTTCCTTGGAAGGAAGCATCTGATCTACAGTTACTGTGGCTAACCTGATGTCCAAGTAACCATAGAGAAATTAATCTCATTTAATTTTAGCTATCTAGTCTAACCTGTCATTTTTTAGATATGTGTAACCCTAAGCTCCCTTTATAGATTCATTTGCCCTGCTGTAGATGCCCATGTTAGAGGAAGATGAATCATTCCTTGGAAATGGTATTTTTCCCTCATTTGATACGTTGAGTGTAACTAAGAATTTAAAGTCTAACTTTTAGACCCTAAGGTTAGGGTTGATGAATCTCTCTCTAATTAATGGAGAGTGCAGAAACTCCAGAGGGTAATTGAACCCATCTATTTTAAATGCCTATTTAGAGAACGGAGGAAACCATTTTCTCCCCATTAACTATGTAGGAAGCCAAGTTAACTTACTTAACCAGACACTTAGCTTTTGGACAGGAAAAGTTGACTAAGATGAATTAGTGCTCTGCAGTCCATAGGGGCATTTTTTCAATCCCTTTAGAACCAGACTGGGCTGCAGGGAAGGGGGCAGAACCCTCTTAAAGTTTGTTTATTCATGTTTTATATGGAGGTCATGGTTTAATTCTCTGCCAGTGAGACAAATATAATTCAGGCAGGTCTAGTGATTCTTTTTCTTTTGTGCAGGAGAAAAGCACCTCCAAGATGACTATTACATCTAACATACTGGCTCGTCTTCAGCTCCTGGATCAATACTTAGTTGAAATATAATTGTGAAGGTCAACTTGAAAAAAAATCTCACTTTTTAGGACATATAAAAATTGTAACATGGAAAAAAGTAGCTTGCAAATCTCTTTACCAAAGGCCCGGTACTTCAACCCACTTTCATTTTAGCGAATCTAATTACTCTATGAGTGACCAGAATCTCTCATGTTGGAGTGTTAAGTGTTGAAGGAACACATTATTTGCTTGTAAATTCTGTCCATAAGTGGAATTCAAACATGATTTAATCGACAACCCTTGTAGTTTCATGTGCTGTAGCACAGAGACATTTCAAAACGACACTGCCCTGATGCTCTTTTACATTAAGAACATAAGTCATTTTATGTTTCTGTTAACTGAATAATGTCCAATTACTATCCTAGAGCCACAAAGTTGTACAAATTAGAGAAAAGTGAATGTCATCCATTGCGAGGTAAAACTCTTCAATATGATGTAGAATTAATTTGCCCTTTTAGAGGAGGAGAATGGTGCTGCTGCCGGTGTGTGACTGGCTCTTTAAAAATAAAGATCTTCCTTCTTGTAAGCAAACTATTCTTCAGAAAGTTGGTCTGAGAAATAATTTCTTGGAGGCTTACAGAAACCTACAAATTTAATAGACCCTCATTAACTTTTATAGAGACTGAAATAAACATACTTGATCCCATAGATGTGTAAGTGTAAATTTACTAGAATAGCCTGCTAAATTTTACAGTTTAGAAATATTTGGGAATTTCATAATACTGTCATTCTAATTTCCATTAGATTTTGACTTTTCTTGCAGATGTTCAATCCAGATGCAGTTCTAATGTTCTCCAGTGCAAAGCAGTTTATCCATTTCAGAAGTTAAAAGATGCATGAAAATATACCACCTTCTGTTCTAAAAAATAAAATAAAAAAAAAAATAATAAAAGTAGTAAAAACAGGTAGATATTTTTCCAAAACAGTCATTCCTTCCCTAGGGAGATCTAACTAATTTCCCCTCTGCATACAGCGAGCTTATCTTACTTTTTAAACACTAATTGTGTTGATTTAAGAGGAAAGAACTTAGAAAAGTAGGTCTATTTAAAAATACAGTTATTCTGCTTAACAGAGTCAGTTAATTTTTTTTTTTAAACTTAGTTAACTCAGAAAATCTGAGTGATGAAACACTGGGGAAAAAAAAAAGAAAATAAAAAGAAATTCTGCAGGCTTCCAACAGAGAGGGAAGCTGAGGGAAACTGAGTTGCCAGTGATGTGAGACAGTTTCAACCCAGCGCTCTAAGCTACAACTACCCTGTATTCAGCTTCACTTGGATTCAGTCAAAAAATGCTGACTTTGTGAGCTTGTTCATAGTGCCAGTCACTAGTGGAAACATGKATTTCTTCTATTTTATTCTTGCCAATGATCTCAAGGGACTGTTTCAACTGCTAGTGACTTCTAGCCCATCGGAGCGTCCKCTACATGAAAAGTTCTTACGGTTGGGCTGCACAGAGAGAAATGTAAGGTTTGTTGTGTGTGTGTGTGGGGGGGGATATTTAAGCCAGTCTGCAGCTTTCTTGAAGAATGATACAAAGATGAGTCTAAAGTTATGTCCTGTAATTTGTGTGGCTCCAGAGGATCTCACCTGTAGCACCACTGCCACAGTGTGTGATGTGCAGTGAAGCAGTTAGARTTACACTGTTTTTGACAGCCAGGGGTATGGAAAGTGCACTAACTTTATGTATGTGCTCGCTCAGTCTTTGAATGGTGAGCCTTTGCAAGAAGGTAGTAATCTTGAAATGCAATTGTTCTTTTCATGGTGGTGACTAGTGGGTAAAATGTTTTTTTTTTTTTTTTTTTGACAAAATATTACCTCAAAGCATCTGTCTTGCCTTTCTAACTATGATATCCTTTTAGAAGCTGCTTAGTAATAAAAGTTTGGGGTTCTTGTTAATGCAGCATAACTAAGGAGATTTTTTTTTTTCTCATTAAGGAAAGGAAGAGAAAAATATAGAATTTGGTTGTGAAAACAAACAAACAAACAAAAAAAAGTGGTCACCAAGTGAGAGATCTCCTGACTTTTAAAAACAAGGTGTTAAGGAAGGATTTCTCTGAACAGTTATCTATTGTCACTATTTTCCACGGTGAGTGCAAGAACCTCTTTTACTATGTCACTTAACCATGAAGTCAGATCAAACTTTTTATTGCATCGCGGCAGCTGCCAGTCTGTCGACTTTTGCTCAGCTAAACTGAAAGCAGATATACTTTATCAGAAAACCCGTAGTCTTTTTGTACTACTGATCACATCCAGACAAAATATAAAACCTAGTATGATGTCAAATTGTAGTGAGTTGTTTGCAACCACAAAATTACTACTGCTGTCGACTAAGAGTCAGCTTAGCAGCTCAGGTTTATGTTAAAGGTATGGGCATGCCACGCTGCCTGAATCTCTCTTCCATCTAGAGACCTCATCTCCCACCAGGCAGCAAAATGCTTCTCTTTTCTCATGCAAAGAGAAGCATTGCAACTGACTGTAAATGTTAGTTTGGTGTATGAGCAAAACATTTAATTASTCATTTGTAGTACAGATAGTGATTTTCCTATAGGTTATCTTCATCATTTAATTGTGCTGTATGTAAAAGTATGAAAAAAAGTCTGAATCCTACTATAGACTATTGTATTGTTTCACATGTAATAAGCTCTTATGGAAGTATCCACAATTATCAATGAGAACCTTCAAGAGTTCTGCATAAATATATCACATTCTGATCCCTCTTAGTCATCTATATTAATAAAGGACTACATTATTTCCTATTAACTATATTGCTCTATCTAGTATGCATTAGAAAGTATTTTTTATTGTGCTAATTTTTTTCTGGATGATAGAAATTATTTGCGTTTTCCATGTCATTTAATTTGCTTAGATAGTGTTTCCCAAGAATATCTTCCTAAATACCGCCTACTTTGATGTTTCTGTGAGTAGAATAGAAAAGGGATAATATTTCCATCCTTGTAAAACATCTCTAGAGGGAACTGGAATATACCCTGTAGCCACTGAGCACATTTTGATATTTGTAACAGGTGTATGTATATACTGGAAGACCCAGAAGAAGCTATTACTGAAGCAAAATTTCCTCTGGGTCTTTTGCTGAATGCATGTAACTTTAGTAAAGTCTCAAACTTTGTAACYTTCACTGGTTTAAAACATTCTCTGGAGTGCACACTTTGATATAGGTATGCTCAGATGAGAATTAACTCAAGCTAGYTGTTCACTATTGGTTTTTCCAAAGCCTAAAATCCTTAATTGGATAGCTAGGACACTAAATAGCTACCGCACACTTCTTGTAAAGTAAGAACGCCTTTATTTGCTCAGGAGAAGAGGGGTGTTTTGCAGCAGAGGAAGAGAGGTTTGTTTAAGGAGGAAGAGCTGTCTGAGAAGTATGTGATTAAAAGTAATTCAAAGGATGAGAATGGAGATCTTCTACCACAATATTTGGAGAATTCAGTAATAGTAGTAATAAAAATAGTTCCTAGAAAAATCAAACTGGCAAATTTGAAAATTTGAAAAAAAAAGAAAAAACTAAATTTCCAGACAGAGCAACTGAAGGCTAAATATTCTGACTTAATGGTAACTATTTGATGCTCTTCTTACAGTTTCACAATGCTCAAGTGATTTTGAGTATCTTCACCTTGTGGAGGGCCTTGAATACTCGCTTGCAAATTTYGTACATCTTAACTGACTTCTCCAGCTCCTAGGCAATGGGTGGCSGGGACAAATGGTGGGGAATGGCATCCAGTTCCATACTGGATCCATACTGGATCCATAGGCCTGCAGCCTGATCAGTAGATATTCTCTCTTTTAAAAGAGAAAACACATACACACACACCAAAAACAGAAGAAAAGCCTCAGAGTCACCTGTCTCCAATTAAACAGCATYCCTGTCTAGAGGGATCTTATCTCAAGTTGATGCCTCTGAGTTCTGGTTTTGAGATCTCCATACTCCAAATGTACTCCATTCTGCACTTACTGTTTTGTTTTGACTAGCTTTAGACATATCCCTGCTTAGTGTGTTAGCTTTGAGTTGCCATTCTGAGGTGTCTCAGCTGCATGCTGGACAGTGACATCAAGTACACATAGTTGAGGGACAGACGGGGCAGATGTTGGACTCTGCTCTTGGAAGCCAAATTCCATAAAGCAATGCAMTTCGGTTATGGAAGCCTTTGTCTTTTATTGCATCTAGCCACCAAGCTGCAGTTCATCTAAAGAGAAAATAAATTCGGTATGACCTATCTTGGTAACAGTGTAMAACAAAACAAACAAACAAGCAAAAAGAAAAAAAAAATGTTCAGCTTTCAGCTCACTCAGATTTGTTTGAACAAGGAATATCCTGCTTACTCCTGGAACTGCAACACGTAAGCTGGTTATGGAATTGTTGGTGTACCTGGCGCAGGAAGCTTATGGTCTTCAAGAAGCGTAAAGATGCACCCTAACAGGGACAGAAGATGGCTACAAGCAAATATAATGWGTAAACAGATGTAAAAAATATGATTCTTTCAAGAGAGATCGTGATCACACTCCCACAAAGTTAAAGAGGAAACTGGAAAAGATAGTACTATAGCAAAGAAAGCAAATTATTTTTTACTTCATTTTTTGTCTCAGGAGATGTTGGGGAGATACTAACCTTTTCAAGTAATAAAGATGAACTGCTGGACAAATCAATAAATAAAAGATCAATACACCCCAAAGATAGGATGCTGTTTATGCAAGGATCCCAAAGCAATTTAAGACTAACAAAAATCCTAACTACGCAATTTCTCATTAAAACCATCTGTATACTGAATCATAYAGGAGAACAGTTATCTTTACCTAAGTACTGGCAGAAACCTAGGAAAGAACTTTAACAGCTGCAGAGTAGATATATTACTGTTAAATAAAATGGATGAGGTTTCCATTTAAAAATAAATTATTAAATATCTGGATTAAAATCAAAAGAAAGACACAAATTATCCCTTATGTGTCTCATTAAATTATTAAAATACTTTAAGCACGTTAATAAGTAACAAATAAATGAGAACCAGCTGATTCAACTTCTCCAGACTTTGGAAAACCCTTTGAGAATGTCTCCTACAAGACATTGAGTAATCACAGAGTGAGAAGTAAAGCRTTGTTATTGATTGGAAACTGGATGCAGATAGCAGAATACAAAGGCAAAAATAAGTGGTCTTTGCTCAAYGTGGCTAAAGATTAGCAGTAGGATCCCACCCAGGTTCTTTGCTGGGCACAATAGTGTCTAATCTATCTGTTAATCATCTGGAAATAGGGACTAACAATAAAATGGAAATGTTACAAGTGACATAACAAGTCTTGGATTAATCAAGGCCAAAGCAGGCCAAGGAGCTCTTGGGATGCTTAAAAGAGTTAAGTGAAAGGGGAAACAATAGCAGATGGAGTCTAGCATTGCCAAGCATAATTGATGCACACTGGAAGGAACCGTATGAAATACCTAGAATTAAAAACTCTCTATGACTACTGATAGGGGAAGGGTAGTGAGGATGAAACACCAAAAAAAAGGAGCGGGGGGAGGGTCAGTGAAAACACTCCTCTGTAAGCAATCACTATCAAAAACAAAAACAGCATTGAGAAGCAGATGAAAAGTAAAGAATACTGGCATAAAGACTATGAAGTCTAAGGCTTKTTTATGTATGGGAGAAGACTGATGCCTTTAAAGGAAGAAGCTAAAAGGAAATACAGAGTGAGGAAAGGTTAATTAATTGCAAAGAAATTAAATTAGTCAATTGTATATCTCTATAAAAAATGAAGAATTCAGCAAAATTAAAACATATTAAAATAGATATATACTTTTTTATTTTTCATCTAAACCAAACACATGTACCTTACTATTGGAACACATTAAGCCAAAAATAACTCCATTTTAACGAAGAGCTTTAACATTTTTGTGTATTTATACACAAAAATTCTTCACAGTGAAGATCTATGGTCCATAAAACAGTAGAATCAGATCAACAGAAATAATAAATGAAAAATCAAACTACCATGTAGATGCCCTCTTGTGTTTCACAGGTGCACATCTTATCGTTCTCTCAACTTCTATACATCATAAAGTTAGTATACTTTTTAGCTGTAATTTTGCTGTCTGGATAGCTGCCTTTCATTTCCCCTTTTAGAAAACTGTCTTTCTCAGTACAGTAGTTTGGGAGATTCAGTGTGTGGAGAGAGAAACAAACAGCGCTATGGTAGCCAGGCATGGTAAGGGTAAAAGAATAGCTATATCCTAAAAGATGTTTCAAATTGTCGTGTCTTTGCCACCAGCGGGCATGAGTTGGAAATCTTATTCTGCACAATCTTAACTGTATCTAAGCAAAGAGTTCTGTTTATCAATTTCCTTGTGACTGCTAAAGTAGGTAAACAGTATCATGTGAAAACCGTTTACAAGAAACTACTAATAGAGAAAACTAGAAAACTTAATAAAGGAAGGTTCACTTCAAATGAGTCTTTTTTTTAAAAAAAAAACCCAAAGAATTACAGGTAAAACTTATATATTGTAACATATAGCAGCTGCAGAGACACTCTTACATTATAGCAGATACACAGTTTTTATGTTATGCATAGAATATACAAATAAAATCCTTGTCTGCCTTGCAAGATTGCATTTAATTTCCTTTGTCAGTCACTTTTCACTAACATGGCCCCTAAACTGTACATGTGACRGGCATATAACCAGCAAATCTCTCCACTGATATTTAAGCTTTTGCTTACCATAAATAATGCGCTATAAATAAGTTATACTAATAGAAAATGATATACAAATATATTTTCTTGAATCATGAGCGCGTAAAATCAAGTAGCTCTTAATATTAGTTAAGAAGAAGCTTTCCACACCAGCAAAGGATTTGCTAACTCTCTAGCACAGTGTTCCTTCTACCTCCCAAGCACTGCTTATTCTCAGAGATAGGACACGACACCAAGCAGGTCACTGAGCAGTGTATGTCAGTTCCTATATCCTGCTTATGGAAAATACACCTCAAAGGTCTCTTCAGTTTCCAGATCCTTCAGTACTGGCTCCTTCAGGCTATCCTCCCAGGATAAATCGTGATAAACATGATCTGGGATACATCAAATGAAAGCATTTTACAAATATATTTTCTATCTGCTCTTAAGATGACAGAAATAATTGTTACATAATGTATACTTATGCAGTTAAACATCTGCATTTTTGTTTATCTGTCATTCTGATTGCTTTTCCAGCTGGCAGAATAATGCCTTGCCTCTGCTACTCAGTCTCACTAGCAGTTCCTGTTAGCTTGGCAGCATCTGTTGGGGAAGGAAGTTTTGATCTCCTGCAGGTCTGTCCCTGATGTTTCAGTCAATCAACCACTATGATTCCATTTCAGCAAATGATTTGTTTTTCCATTTTTGCTAGACCAATGATTCACTTTTCTTGCCTCTTTTTGGCCATATTGGGATTTTGATCTGGGGAAAATGTAAGAAAGCTTCGCTGCAGTTGCAAAAGGCTAAAAACCTTAAGCTGGTAGATTGTCAGAAACATGTCTTCTCTTGGAAATTGTTTGTCGTGATCTCTAGAAGAATACTTACATCTAAGTTTAAGTTTTCTTCCCAGAAGTGCAGTAAAATTGTTTACAAACATCTTAAAACATGACATGACTTTTCCTAGTTCAGAAGAAACAAACATCAGTAGTGACTGGGAGTTTTTAAATGAAAATGCTTAAGTAATACAAATAAGCAAGTTATTAGTTCCCCATATTAACAGCAAAGATTCCATCAATAATGTGATATTCCTCTAGCATTATGGTTTCCACAGAAACACACAGTGCTTTTCTAATCTTTCTAAGAAACAAACTTTATTTTGTAAAGAAAAAAAATCCTAATCAATACCCATAAGTACAATATTGTCCTCACTGCTGAAAAACCTAAGGCAAATGAAATCTTCACAGGAACAGAGAAAACGAAACAACTTAAAAGGAAAATCAGTTACTTAGGCTTTTCTGAGTATCTTGTCATCAGTTCTGTGGCTATCTAAAATCCAGATTGAACATTGCTCCATAATCCCCTTTTCTTCTAGTGGCAAATAGGAAAATAAATAAGAAGATAGGGAGGACAGTATTTCATGAGAGAAGGTCAGACCTGTTCCACTCCTGCCAGTTCCCCTCCCTCCCTACACAAGCTGCTCATTTTCATGCTTACTTAGATATTTTCCCACCATTCTAAAACTAAAATCAGAGACACTAATTTCCCACACTGCTGCCCTGAAAACTCTGTTCAGTATTAGCACTGAGAAAGCACTGCGAATTTCACAGTGAGGGCAGAGGCAGTCCAGAAAGCCCAAAATGCAGCAGAGCTGCAGTGGTTCTGCTGCACAGAGGCTTGGCAGCTACAGTGAAGGAGATGGCAAAAGTCTGCACGGTCCTGTGCATCAGCTCCATACACAGCTAGCAGAAGACTGGGGGGGAGTAATTGTARATGGTCACTAGGACCATGACTATACAGACTCAGAGAAAATCCTTTCACAGMCCTAGCTTAGGGACTTGAGCTGCAGTCCCGAAGAAATCACTGAGAGTCTGTGGGAATTGTCTTCAGGTGAAGGTTGYATGTCAGTCCCTTTAATGATGGCCATGTGAGCATTAGTAAGTAACACGGCTCTGCAGAATTGGCCCTGTAAAGTGAACCAGTCCTGAAAGCCTGGCATCCACATTGTGTTTGTATGAGGGGTTTCACTTCAGGCTAAGTCTAATCTCGCAGACTGCATGTCCCTTGGTGTCTGCAACTCGTTAGATGYCCTGCTGAGGCACTTCTTTGCCTTTACTTTCACTGGAAAAGAATCCAGTTTATGTTCTCCCAGATTGCTCTGTCATGTGAACCAAAATGCAGCAAAAAAGAGAATGAGTGGAAGATTTGCTTTAGTCCTTACCTGAACTAAAATGCTAACATTGGCATATTCTCAGTGCGACTCCCTGTACACAGTTCAAACACTCGAGGTTTGTGATCTATGTGGTCTAGTGTGTACAAACTCTGTGTGGAAGACATAGTTGCACTTTAAATCTATTAAGGCACTAAGTGCAGAAAAGAATTAGAAGCAGAATCAGTCATTCAAGGAATATGAGATGCATGTCATCTAGGCCTCCATGTTATGGGGCACCTACACTGTTAAATTCCTATAATATTTCAATTCCCCTGTAATACCATTACTTGCAGAAAAACATGCACACACACACATTTTGCTTCATTGTAGAACTTGTCATCAAATGATTTCAAACATCCTTTTAGTTACATGGTGCCTTGAGGCACCATTTTCAATCTTATTCTGTGACCAAAAATTAAGGTTATCCCAAGAAAACAGATCTCTTACTGTAAGCCTCCCTTATTGTGATCTGCCTTGTGATCTTTACTGCCAGTCACAGATCAGTTAAAATTCAGAGATCTAAATATTTCCTGCAGACTGCAAAACATGTTGATCTCCTACTCCTGTAGATCTAAACAACTCTAAAAGAAGAGGACAAAGACTTCCATTCCAAAGATCGTAGTTCTGTTCAAATTCAGCCTATCCTAGGAATGGTAAGAAAAAAATCATAATGTAAGTTGTTATATTACACATAATGTAGTGTGTTATATTGCACAAGCTAGCATAATTCAGCTCCTTAAAAGATTACAGAGAAAATATAAACTCAGAAGATACATTAGTAACAAAGAACTCATCTTCCAATTATCACACCAATAAAAAAGTCTTAGACTTAGAAAGAAAAAAAAATAAAATAAACAAAATATACATATATATATATAAAAATTCAAGTATGTAACGTATAAACAAAGAAGGAGAATGAATACAATCTAAAATATCCTGATTAAGCAAATAGAATATTTACGCTAACTTTTTTTCCGTAATCTATTAATACTACATAGCACAGGTACATGTAACATTAGGTGATTTTGTTCCAACTGGTGATCCAAATTTCAGTCCAAATGCATAGAGGGTGCTACACAGTAGTTGTGAAAACTAATAGAAACCAATGCTAGTACACGTCTTTGCTACTACTTTTGCAGTCAAAGCTTGTATATTCAAAATTCAGATCAAACTGTAGAGCCTTTCTGAAATTTGGATGAAAAGACAAAAAAAAATCATATATAAGTAATTTATATTTTCGGGTCAGTCAGAAAACAAACAAATCAGGGATTGAAAATAAGAAAAAGACCATTTGGAAAAAAAAATCTTGCATTTTTCTGTACTTCTTAAACTACTACTGTATTTTAAAACGTTCTCTCAAAGACTTTCAACAGGACTCCACTTCAGGACTGTCCTAACAGCTCCAAGATGCTTCAATACACTTCAGCAAACAATAGCGTGCGTGTGCGTTTGTGTGTGTACAATATCTGTAATTTTTGTTTAATATGAGTCATTGTTAATGTTGTTACCTTTTTATTGTGAATGTTGACATTTCCCATACAATAAAACTTCCTTGATAATTCTGCAACTTATACTTAAATTCTGATCCTCCTTATACCACTGCAAATACAGAGTGATTCTACAACAATCAAAGTGTCTCTAGATTTAGGCTAGCAATACTTTGGGACAGCAATATTCTTTTAAACCTGGTGGATGACCTACAATGATGGCTTGGAAAAGGCAAATTAATTCTTCTTTTCTGTCTTCAGTTTTGGGGTTTTCTTTTTCGTCTTGGAAAACAAGTAAAGCTCATAATATTTAGCTACAGTGTGCCTGAAAAATCAATAGAATAAGAGAATAAGATCAAGAACAACAATAAAAACAACAGAGAACAGGTAAAAAAACTAATGTGAAAACAGCAACAAATTAATAGTGTATGTCAAAGACAAGAAAATGATCATTTTAAACACTCTACATGTATTCCTTTCTGTAGTGAGGTTCATAAAACAAATTCAGACTGTCCGTTTGATTTCATACATTTCAGTTTTCACGTATATCATGTGCCTCCTTCTGCTCTCAAAACAGTATTACATTTAAGTGATTTAAATAGAATTAGGTTTATGTCAATGTAAAACCTTAATTAGAGAAAAGTTGGGTTATACTTAGAAATGAAAATAAAACAATACTTTATATTCATGTCTGTTATACAGAGATCAGTTTGCAGTATATTCACTCGGGTCACATCACAGAAATCAATCTCATCTGCCTAATTTTGAAAAGCTGTTGTTGCAGTAATGATTTAATTTTGTTAATGCAGTGAGGTTGCAAAAATGTAAATTTATAAGATTAAGTTTTAACATTTATAAGATTTAAATAGAGACAAAAGAGACTATAATGCATTTCTAACTGAACTGGGATATAAAGCAGTAAGCCTCATTTCCTCAACTCCAGTGATACACGATATCATGTTAGCTAAGCTTAGATTTTAACAGGGGTCATTTCCCCAAGGATAGTTATATCATAAAGCAAAAAATAGACAAGAGAAAAAAATAAATAAATCATACTTTTGAAATAATTTGGCAAAAATTTCAAAAGTACTGCAAACTATTACTTAATTATAATAATGGTCCAAGTTCTGGCAGGTCCTGTGCAGAAATATCTGCAGGAAAACTTTTGCTCCACAGCAGAAGAACAGGGCTGGAAACAGCTCGCTCTCAGCTCTGGATGAATGAAGACTTTAGAGAGTCATCCCACAGGACCCCGGCAGTGGGGTGTTTGTGCGGGACCTAAAGCAAGTGGACCTAGTCCCTCCATATCCCCTGCCCTGGCTCTGGCCCATCTGAGCAGCAGAGCGGGCAGAGTCAGCACGCTGCTGGCAGCACGTGGCAGGACGTCCCCAGGAGCAGCCTGCTGGGATCTCTGCACATCTGTTCCCTTCTGGAAAAAAAATCTTACTTGTTGTCCAAACTGCCCAGTCCCACTTTAAAGCACAACACCACAATATAAAGAGCTTAAACATAATATGAAAGGAAAACATGTTTTTTTTTGTTTTGTTTTGTTTTGTTTTTGGGGGGGAAGATCTGTAGAGATATAAAAATAGCAATATTCTAAAATAGATGCGTTTGGAATCCTGTACTTAATAGCAAAAAAGTTATGCTCTGTACGAAAGAGTTATGCTCTGAAGACATGGCTCTTTCCCCACTGATTAGGCTATTTGCCTAACTTTTACACAGCTAAAATCAGTAGAGACACATCCCATTGGAAAATCACCAGAAACCTGTTTAAGAAATGATAAGTATTCTGAATTCAAAACAATATTTTCTCTTGAAAATTTCAAGAGGTTTTAGTCTTTAGCAAAGCATAGATTTACTATAGTTTTTAACTATTTTGATAGAGGTAATTGAAATTATGAGACATGATGATTGGTATACATAATTTTTTCTAATYTTCCAGTTATACATTGAAATTTAAAGAAATAATTGTTCATTTTTGAAAAGGGTATAACTCACAAACTGAGATTTGCTATATAAGACTTCACCAGGAAGTGACTGTCTTTTAAAAATCAGTTATAAGTCTTCCAATRTGCAAGAATTTTTACTCACAACTGTGAATAAATAAAGTATACTTATTATTCTAAAACTCTTCTATGCAGAAATATAGTTTCAGCAAACATATGTGAGGGCAATGTTAAGAGCACTCAGGGAAAATTTGCATGTAATTTTTGCAAGCAAATTAAAAATCTTTATATACTTTCATTATCTATGCTATAATAATAGCATAGATAGAGCTATAGAAATAGAGTGACTAATAACTTTATTGTTTATTTGACATTTTTGTTGTCATTTTAAAAGCTCTGTTTATTTTTAAGAAACACCTAGAAAAGCTGTCTTTTCTTTTTTTATCCTTTATATAAACAAATACAAAAATTTAYTTTAGCAGAAATTATTTAAATGTCTTTGAAAATGTAACCTTACCTCTAACAGTAATATACTCCACAAAATAATGAAGTTATACTAATAGAAAAGTATATAGAAAAAGTATTTTCTTGAATCATGAGCATAATAAACCAACTACCACCTAATATGAGTTAAGAAGAAACCTTTCACAGTTTTTATAACTGGCCACTGTAGCTTCTTTTATGAAGAGCATCTATACTACCACATGTATAAATGTGCATAGTTATGGTTTTGTATTTAGAGCTCTATTACTATATACATAAATCTGAAATATAGTGTAATTAACTTACAATATGTTTAATACATTTTAGAGTTGCCCAAATTCTCCCTTAATAGGACTTTAAATCCAAATATTTATCTAAATGAATACATGACTAATAATTATATAGATCTTTTTTCCCCCTCAGGAGAACACATGAGTATAACCCTTAAAATATGAACAGCAAGTTAGTCAACATAGGAAAATAAGTAGCAATGGATGATCAACTCCATAAACCCTCTTACTCTCCTAAAACAGTGATGAATAAAACAAGAGCAAGTATTTTTCCAAGTATCACAGACTATTCGTCTTTTCCCACTCCCTTTAATGGGGAATTTTCTCTGATTCTGGGTTGCTAATATATTAAAAATRTAATAAAAATATTTAATTATGATGGTGTTTCACAGAAGTGAAGTGTGTTGACAGGCCCAGGGTAGGTACCATTTACATAAGCATTCAGGCAAATGAAGGCAACACCTGATCTAACTTGCAGAAGATAATCAAGAATTAAACATACATTCAAAAAACATTCTAGGTATCTCATTTGTTCCATGCAAGAATGTCCCCCTAAAACTACAATCTATTGCACACTCAAATATACAAATATACAAAAAAAATATAATCATTTTCCGCCTAATTATACAGTAGATAAATTTGAAAATGTCGTGGCTTAACTAAGTAACTTGCGTAAATTGTAACTAACTCAAAAAATTCATTAAAAATCAGTTTCACGTGTCAAAATTGAAGGTTTGGACTTTTTTATTATTATTTGTAAGCTTCTAGGTACAGTTTCCCTTTATTTCATGGAAATCAATTCAGACATCCATAAGCACTTCCAAACTGCTGTGAGTTTTCTCAAAAATCATACATATTGTTTCTTGGTAATTTTATTTCAGATCACCCTTGCTGTTGTTTTTAACTAGCTAATTTTATTTTAATGCTGGAATCTCAAAATGATCTATCATCATCAATGTATATGAAAGCTGAATATTCCCATCAGGATCTCCAAGACACTTTAGAAGGCCACAATATTCATATGCTCCTGCCTAAGTTTATCAATCCCACATTTATGTTTGCCGCTCCTCTCAATAGTTTGACTACATTTGATCTCAAAGAGTCCTACAAGGCAAAGGCACTCCCATACAGCCTACAGGACACTGTTATTCAGATAGACCTTTTTCTTCATCTTCATCAATTTGGATGAAAGAGAAGAGATGGAAGGTGGAGGAACATAYTTATCAACTTCACTGCAAGACTGCTTACATCATTCCCTGATCTCTTAGTCATCATACTTCTCCAACTGCTAACTTAATTACTAGAGAAAATTTCTCTAAAGTGGTTGACATCTGCATTTTTGTATGTGGAAATGGCTCTTCAGTGTGTACGTTTTTTAAGGAATGATCTACATCTTTCATATAGTTGCCCTGTTTACAAATAAGTCTAGACTTCAAATTCAAAAGTAAAAGTAAATTTGGGTCTTTTACATAGCTTCAACTTAATAAAATCTCTCTACAGGTCAGAATATTCCTTTTGTGCCTCACTAAATTTATATTTTTCTGGCTGATTGATGCTGTGAATGAAGTTTACCAAACTGTTACACACTTTCACTTAGTGGTACTTGCTCTACAGTTCTAACAAGAGAAAAGAACTATAAATACATGGTTGTTTAGTAAAGTGGGTATAAATATCTAGGAATATATGCCTCTTGAGTGAGAGAGACTGAGTAAGCTTGAGAGTTCCCTCTGGCTTGATCTGAGGGAAGAWAATGAAATCCACTCTAAAATATAAGAAATCTCATTCTTGTAGAAATATACACACTAAAATACCTTCACTGTAAAGAGAGAAAGGGGAATAAGACCTCTGTTGTAAATTTACCTGCAAAAACTGTTATTAAAGGATGACATACAATTGCTATCATGCAGTCTCTCAGTGGAAATAACAACTAGAAAAATATATGTAAAAGCTCTTGGACTCCTCTCTCTCCAAAATACAAATAAAATAAAATAAAATAAAACTACAGTTATGTCATACAAGGCCTTTATTCGTATTCTTATCTCCAAGAAGTGGATTGCATAGATCAGACATTCTTTAGTGACAGAATATAGTTATCAGAGACGTGAATGAGGCTTATGATTTCACTGTAGTGGTGTGGGACAGCACAAGCAGTAGGAGTTTACAAAGTTTCTCACAGTCAGATTTTTCATACAAACACAATTTCCTTCAAACTTAGTTTTTATACCAAAATYACTTTCTTAGGACACATACATACATTCATACATACATACCTACTTGTATATATATATAACCTTACTTTAGATGTCTACAGTGGCCTCCACTGCCAAATGCCTCATTTGTAGGTGAGATAAAATGACTCTCTGTTCTCTTTGGAGTAAATGACTGGAAAACAAGTGCTTTTAGGGCATAATCCATCTAATGTGTTTTAGAGGTACAYTTTATCATGAATTGAATCAGCCTCTAGAATACCTATATACTTCCACTGACTACAAAGTCATAATGTATACAACATTGTATCTGTTGTGGACAACCATCTACTTTTAGTCAGATTAATTACTTACGTTGTGTCTTCTAGAGTGTTATGAATGATACTTATCAAAAAGTAGCATTTAAGAATTCAATTTCTGAGTTGCTGTCTCCCTTTTAGGCAATTCATAGATCTAAATACATTATGGATCTTAGTGAATACTGAAGTGATAAATTACTAAGTATAGATCAAATGATTTTTAGGTAGGATAAGTGATAGAACTGTAATTTGCATTTTGATTACTTTTCCTAGAAGAACACGCAATGAAGAAGCAAGATTGACGCATTCTCTGCAAAGTGCATGTGAAGTATAGTGGTTGATGGAGAGACATCCAGTGAGCAAAATAAAACTGAGGGCAGAAACATGAGATCTCTAACCATGTTGGAGTGTCATATGATATCTACTGAATTAGCATGTAATTCATTTCACTCAGTCTATGCTAGTCATCTAGTGTCTCTTTTTCCTAAAACAGGAATGAATGAATATTATTATTGGCAATATAAATGGAATAATTGCCTAGATTAATTAGATGGGAACTTTTAAAGTCCAAAGTTAGGTGAGATTAGCTCACCTCTAGGAAGAATACACCCAGAAATTTGCTTTTGCAGGAGTGGCAAACTCACATTCTGACCCAACAAAGCATTTGAGATATCAAATAACTTTAAGTATGTTCATAGTTTTCCCTTAATTCTGTGACATTAATCTAGCTCAGAAAAGGAAATGGAAACAAATTACTGAATCAGGATTTTAGGCCAAAATATAAAGCTCATCAGCCCATTAATGAGAATTTTACTCTTTATCTTAATATACTAGTGCACTATTACAAGAAGAAGTAATAAGAATTAACTTAAACCATATATTAATCTTAAATTAGTTTCAGAAAATAATTAACCTTACTTTTTTAATTTACCTGAAAAAATAACATGTGCAAACATCAATTTATACAGTCATATTGATTTCATAGCATTTTAAACAAAACTTTAAAAATATATACATTTAAGTGTAATGACTTTTTTAATACTCTATATAGTTCATCTTAAAAAAATCTCTAAAATAAATATTTTAATTTAAACACACTGTAAAACAGCACCAATTCAGTAATTAAGGCTTATTATTTCCATTTGTTTTAGATACTGACCATCAGTGCAAATTTCTGATGATTTAATTTGTAGGAGTTTCTTCTGATTAATTTAGGTATCACTCTTTCATATAAGATAAATACTGGGTGGTTACAATGTGCAATTGAAATGTCTAACTTTGTGGCAGATGCTGGTCTATGTGACCTTTTGTAACAGAAGGGTTCTTTATCACTTGAGCTTTTGGTTTCATATTTCTCATCTGCTCTTTTCTGCCAGCTTTACTGAGAATTTAAATCAAAACCTAATTAGACTACATATGCTGTTTAGGAAAAAGTTCTTGAAAAAGTCATGATTCATATAAGCTTTGATATTTTTCAGAAAATGAGAATAAATGTAATTTTAATTGTTTTTAATTACTTTCAATCATCCTCTTACTCAAATAAGAAGAGTGGAGTAGTGCTCTTTGATAAGAAAAAGGGAACATAAGCACCAGCTCTATATTCTAATCAGCCATACAATCTATATTTAACAATGAAATCCTTTATTGATATGCATGCTTTTAAACTAAGGAGTATGAAACTCAGCTATTTTCTTACATATTTCTGATGCCAATGTCACCTCGAATAAGAAGTTGTTATAGTTAGCAYGTATATGCTTAGCATATACATGCTTAGAGGATGTGAGCTAAAGTTTGCATTTTAACCACATTGATAAAAAAAAATGCTGAAATATTTTTGTTTTTCTACTTTGACRTTCTAATAGGAAAACTAAGTGATTAGTTGTTATTTTACTGTAACAAACTTACCTGACTTATACATTTCAGTATGTTAACTAGCACTAAAGAAGGTCATATTTTAAGCACTCTTAACTTTCACTGGATAAAGGAAGTTGTCTGAAAATGGTAGCTGATGTTATGTTTAAACACTGTGAACATTAATAAAAACATTTGCAAAGAAAGCCTTGTACTTTTCACAAAGAAGTAAGTTGTATCTCTAAAAAACAAAWTTTAAAACCTTAACATTTGTATGCCCTACTTATTTATTTGACCCAGTTCATACTCAGAAGTAGCCAGAATCTTCTTTTATTACAGAAAGTGATTGCCTGCTGACTTAAGAACAAGAACTTGAGCATTTCCCCTGATAGCAAGCTGACAAGTCATTATGAGGAACTATGTCTTCTAACTTGAAGCCAACACAGTTCTCTGCTGTGTTAATTGTTTGAATATTGTCTTCTGACACTTTGACTATAAAAACAATGTTTTAGACACCAAAAATCTATAGATATTACCACAAATAATCTCTGTAAATATATCTATTACTTAAAAATACGCAAAAACAAAATTTTTAAAAAAATGTAATTAAATTTTAAACATGAAAACTAGACAGTAGACCGAAATTCTGTTCTTTCGTTACTTCAGTGACTCGATAAAGCTATAGCAATGGATGTGACCTTGTTGTCCCAAAACTGGGTTCTGTTACCTGTTTACAACAATCTGATTGAATATATCAGATGAATGAATTCAAAGAAATATTTGTCTTAATTATATTTATTGTTTAGTCATTATTGATGTGCAATTTTCAATGCAAGAAAAAATTATGTAAAGAAATCAGATTGCAGGAATATTTTTTTGTGGAATCAATCTGAGAGGGATTTTCCCTGAGGCAACACAGGTATCTAGAACTTCTAAAACAATATACAAAGTCTAGCGATTTCCTAACAATATGCTATGTCTATGGCTCAAAGAACAGATACTTCATTGATACTATCAAGAATAAAGATTGATTTTCAAAATACTCTGAAATTCAAAATTCTCAGCATCTTCTGTAAAATTTCCAAAAAACCTGAAACACTTCAATTTGAAGTTTTAGAGTAAGACATATTAAAAGTTACAGGAAGGCTTTTTTTCTATTTTTTCTATGCATATACTTATCTACTAAAACTCACATGAAAAGCTAAACATGGACTGGTTTGATAAGCAAGACAACTTCTGACTGCAAATAGATTTCTACAGTACAAAACAATTTGTGTACAATAGTCTTCAGAGACTAGCAGACATGTAGTGGAACACAGAACATTTGGAAAGTAAATTTCCTTCTTGTTTCAGGTAAAGAAATGAAATTTTGTCATCTGTGTTTTTTTGTGTTTTACACAAATACCTCAAAATTATTTTGAAATGTACTATTTATTATAACCCATAGTACTTTCTTGCAAGACATAACTAGCTGTACTGAGAGTAATACCCCATGACTTTCATTCTAATTTTTGAATTGACAGWTTCTGGGTTGGGGGAGGGGACAAGGAGGGTTAGGTTGATATTCAAAGTAACATTTATTGATTTTGTCATCATCTATAACTGGTCAACAGGATGAAAAGCTCTCTTCTACTCTGAATGAAGCAGCCCTCTCAGAATACTAAAGATCTCTAAAATATAAATAGATTATTTAACAAGTCTTTTACTGTGCTAAGTCAGTGCTCACATACATGATTATTGAGTAATGTCAATATTTTTAGCATTTTATTTAATATGCAATAAAACGCATCTCACCGCAGAAACTAATCAAGTGGTGTGTATCTAAAATGCATAGTTAGACGTAAAGCTCTTATTTTCTAGTCATATGTTGATTCTTAAGCTAAGAAGTATTTGGATGTCCAATGTTCAAAATATCTATATACACAAAACTGAAACTATTTCCTGATAGAGTTTAATAAAAATGTATGTGAAACATCAAAAAATACAGTAATATAATGTTCATTCTATTGCACACAGACTATTCATCACAAACTTCTAGTTTCATCAGTACACACTTCAGAGTAGGTCACTTGAGCCACATTAATACACACTGTTACCAGAATGCTGAAACTATTGAATGTTTGGATTTGTCAGAGATCTGAGTGAATCAAAACGCACYGAGAGACACAAACGCATGAAGTCAGGGAGCGCGTGTGGCAGAGTTATTTCTCCGCAGCGAGGGCGGCTTTGTCAGCAGAGCGCTGCGCTCCTTGCCTTGCCTTGCAGCACCTTGGACAGCAGCAACCCGCCGGGAGCGACCCGCCTTGCCCCTGCAGGGCACCRCCGACCCCGACCTCTCCCTTCCCCACCGCAGACCTCTGTCTGTGCAGTGGGGCAGCCCAGTGTCGTATTGCAGGTTTTGGGAAACGAAAGAGGGAAAAAAAAATAAATATAAAAATAAAAAGTTGCACCTAGTTTTCCCTGATGTCATAATTTCAACACAGACTGGTTGGCCAAATTCTCAAAACATTATATGATAATGTCAGCAGATAGGTCCAGCACTTGGAACAGAAGAACTGCAGGGCACGTGCATTGCATCTGTTTTGTTTGTTTATGCAGTCAATGCAACCATTCAATGTAACTTTATTTTCTATCAGTAGAAATATTAGAAGTATTTCTCCTTATTCAGTCCCTGGAGGGGAATTAATTATATAGTGCACATTTGCTATTCTGCACATTTTCACCACTTTTTATGCAACAGCATATTGTAGAGCAATGATAAACTTCGTGGTAAAGCTCAGTCAGACTAAACTGTGATCCCCAAAAAATCACCTTAAGAATGCAGATGTCAACTGTTTGGCAGCACTGAGCAGTAGGTCAATTAAGACATTACTGGAATGGCAAAGATGTCTTTACATCAGTGGAGATATATTTATATTTGCTTTTTATTGCCTCCAAATCACTCAGTTCAGAGATAAAATTTATTTACTTTATCAGTAACTGAGCATATAAAATGGATGTGATGAGTGTGTACACACACAGTTTATATCCCAGAAACAGTGGAATCAAGAAATGAATGAGAATACTTTGGACAAGCCTAACAAGGAGAAAAATGATGGCAACATTCCCATTCCATTCAATGAGATAACAAGAATATTTAACTTCCAATGGGACTGAGGACYGATTTTTGAGGCAGACTAGGTGTAAATTACACCAGTTTATCAAGTAATAAGATTCTTTAGATGTGGACTTTTATCACCAAGTGATTTCCGAAGGCCATCCTGAAGTTACAAAGCATTAAGCTATCACTAGGCCTTCTGTTTAGAGTGGTGATTTGTATGCATTGTTGTGTTCCACTGGCAAAACAGGATTTGGTTCAGCTTGGTTAATGTAGTGCTAAAGTGGTCAAGATAATTCACTTCAGGGCAGAAACCATTCACCTGGCCTGACTCTCAATAAATACACAAATAAATGAGGTTAAAAAAAATACTGCTTGTTT
>NW_028186668.1:2984023-3025907 GCF_003343005.1 Rhea americana
TTTTTTTTTGGTTACCAGGTACAACACTTTTTTCTTGCTCTTTCCTGTCTTGAGAGCTGGGCCAACTAATCTGGTGCAAAAGTCGGGAGAAAACAACAACTACAAAGAGCCAGCCTGGGACTCTGCCTTCTAATAAAGGGGGGAGGAGGGGGAAATCTCTTTGGATCTCTCTGAATGGTCACCGGTGACACGCCAAGAAAACCGCCGCGGCTTATTGAGGCGCTGCCATCCTCACTTCCCAACCAGAGGTCACTGCAGCGTCTGCACACATCCAGCCCTAGCCCTCGAGCTCTCCCCGGCTCCCGAGACTTGGGCAGCGCGCCCCGGGGACAGGCGCCCCGCGCCGCCGACGCGGAGGCCGCGGGGAGCCGCCGAGAGGTGCCGGTGCCCCGGCACCCTGGCACCCTGCCACCCTGGCACCCTGCCACCCGGCCGGTGCCGCCGAGCCGCGCTCCGCTCCGCGCCTCGCGCAGCCTCCGCCTCGGCCGCAGGCTCGCCGGAGGGTCTGCGGGCCGCGGGGCGCCGCAGGCGGCCCCGGCTCCGGCTGCCCTCCCGGGCCCCGCTCATTGGCATGCAGCCCCCGTCGCTGCCTCCCGTCAAACCGCTGCCGAGCCCGCTGGAAGCCGGCAGCCGAGCCGGAGCCAATCGCATATTCATGAGCAGGGGGAAATCCAGCTCTGCACTCCCAGAGGACCGAGGAACACTATTTTTTTTTTAACCTTCCCCCTCTCCCTGTGTGAGCAATGCGCACGCCAGGGCTCCCTGCCGATTTCCACCAGCAGCTCCGACACGACAGTGCAACACGACTTCACCCTAAAAACCACGGCCACGGGCGCGAGGAGCACAGACCAAAACCAGCCAAAAGAAGAACCGCGGCAGCCACAACAAATAAGGGAGGCACGCCAACCCGCCAGCGGGAGGGACAGGAAACACAGCAGGGGCTCCTACCTTACAATCCTCAGGACACGATTTCACCGAGTACTCATCCGACTGTAAATATTTCTGGAGCATAACCTCAAACTCTTCGTATTTCTCCTGAGCGTGCTGGTCGTAGCGCTGGTAAGCCTGGACGCACTGGCTGCAGGAGCCTTCCCCCTTCAGCACCACATCCAGACTGCAGTTCAAAGTGTCCGGATTGGACAACCCGGCGAACAACTCCCAAAGTGTGTAGGAATTACAAAAGGAAAGGTAAAAATCCGTCAGGTCCCAGCCGGGCGCCGGGCTCTGCCCCGAGCCCCGCGGCCGCCCCGGGCCCCCCCGCCGCCGGCACACCGCCTCCGCGTCCCCCACGCTGAAGCACTGCCCGGACGAGGAGCTCTGGGGGTGACAGGTCTCCACAGGTCTGGCGGTGGAGTTCCCCAGGAAAGCAGCCTTGCCGTGGCGGGGCTCGGTGTCGTTGTTTTGGCTGCCGCTGCCGCCGCCGCTGCTGCTGGGGGAGGGCGGGAGGGAGGGCGAGGGGGGAGCGAGGAGCCGGGGCGCGGGGCGCGCGGGGGGCGCCGGGGGCGCGGGGGGCGCCGGCTCCCCCATGCCCACCAGCAGCTCCTGCTCCGCAGGCTCCGGCTTCTCGGGCGGCTGCTGCTGCTCCTTCTCTCCGGTCCCCGTGAATTTGGCCTCGGCGCAGAACCACAAGTGATCAGAGAGCAGGACTGTGAAAAACAAGAGCGATGCCAGGGACAGTCGCCATTTCTGAGCCCTCTCTGAATCCGTGAAGGGTTTCTCGTTCTCCCGGGGTGCAAACCAGATTTTTAAGCCGTCATCGTACTGCCGACTGCACATCCAAGCACCCCTGGTCATATTTTGGGAACGCACAGCCCTGGCCGACTCCACCGTGAGGGCTCCTTTGCCAGTGTCACCACAATATGCATTGACTTAAAAGATTGAGGGGATTTTCTTGCCTTCCTTCCCTTCTCTCCTCTCGCTCGCTCGCTCCTTCTTCCACTCTCCCCCTCTCTTTCTGCTTCTTTTTCTTCGTCTGAGATATCGTTGGCTTTCGCCGGTGGCTCTGCCTTGGTCTCACCACACGAAGTAGCCCCAATCCATCCAGCACGGAGTGCCGTGAAAGATAAGAGCAATAACGCAGAGAGAGGAGGAGGGAGAGGAGATGGTGGTGGTAGTGGTGATAGTTGTTGGTGGCGGGGCTGCTCGGTTGGTTCTTTCCCCCTCTCACCCAGGCATGGTCAGATCGCAGCTCCCCATCTCCCTCCTGAGAAAAGCCCGCTGCCCCCGGACAGCTGCATGCCGCGTCTCCCGCTGCCGACGGACGGCTCCAGGAGAGCTCCTCGCCTCCTCTTCCTCCCTGCCGCCGCTGCTGCTCCTCTTCCTCAGCCCCGAGCCGCGGCACAGATGCCTGCACCGCTGTCTCCGTCTCCTCTTTCTCCTCTCCCCCCTCCGCTCTAACTGGAGAGACGCTGCTGCAGGGCTCCCGGAGCGCTGCCGAGGATGCTGAAGAGGAGGAGGAGGAAGAGGAAGAGGAGGAGGAGGCTGCCGGGGCCGCCGCTGCTGCTGGTGACAATGGGCTGCGGCTGCCGCCGCTGCTGCCGCCGGGCGCGGTGTCCCCGGGCGCACGGGGCGGAACTGCCTGGCTGGGGGCCCCCGATGGCCACAGGCATCTTGGGCCCCTGGGCTAAGTTGCCGCCATCTTCGTCCTGGAGAAACACTTTTTTGGGGGGAGCTCTGCCTTTTGCGTCATCTCCTCCCGCGCCGAGATCTCTCTATCCTGGCGCATTGGCAGCAGCAGCAAGTCTGCCTCCTTCTGCTTGAGGAGGAGGAGGAGGGGGAGGAGGAGGTGGAAGAGGCACTGGGGACCACATGGCCCCTCCAAAGGGCCTCTTCAGTGCAACTCTTTCTACTCACCTCTCTGTTTCCCCTCTCTGAAGAGGCTGCTCAGAACCACCCTCCAGACCCTCTGTTCTTCAAGGTCTTCTTCTTCCTTTTGTGGCCTCGAAACACCACCTCCATGTAGGATGGTGGCTGGAGAGATTTGTTGCGGCGTCTGTCCTTGTCATCAAAAGTAGCAAAAAGCACATCAAACTCCAGGCACTGGGCAACAGYTGGATCCTGACAGGTTTTGGCCCCACAGTAAAATGCCTGCGCATGACTACTCGTCTTTCAATCAGCGAACTGGAAAGCAAAATATCCATAAAACTTAAGCTATCCCCCAAGACAAATTCTATAAAACCCAGGTCTGGCACATGACCCAGTTAAATGCTGTCAGTCTTCTTGCTTCACCTCTCAGATCCTGTCCCTATCTGAAGAAATAGAACAAGTTAACTCTCCTGTTGATGAAAGCCAGGTTACTTATGATCTCCTTTCAGATCCACAGCACATAACCCATCACTTGCTGGCCACTACCCTCATGATTTTACTTAAATAAATGTATTTGGTTCACTTCAAAAAATATATTCATCTTACTTGCTGCACTTGTTGCACTTTAATGGAAGAGCAACAGAAAAACTTGGATCCTGCATAAGAGAGCTGAAGCCACCTGTTGGGGGTTGAACATTATCAGATGAATACTGTCTGGAGCTTTCAGTAACAAAATCTTCCTCCTGAGCCATCATCAGGTATGCTTCTAAATACAGCACAAGCAAGAAACATATTTTCATGTTCCACTGGGTTAGGGGAACATGTAGACATCATACCAATCCTCATTCCTGTGGCTTTCTCCATTCTAAGAAGGGAGACCATTTTGAACCAGTAATCAGGTTTGCAATGTACCCCACAAAATACAGCTTTCTCCCACTACTTGGTCAAAGAAAACTTTATTTCTTACCAAGCATTATGGTTATGGTCTATAAGAGGAGATATCTGATAGCTGAGGGTTCTATAATTCAGTATCAAAAGGTGTAGTGGGACAAAACTAACCACAGAGGAGGAAAATGCCTGTACCTTTTTCTGGCTGCATCTGTCATTAACTAAGGGCTGAATTTACCAAGGAATGTGCTGGATTTTCCGTCACTTTAAATAATAAAATCAAGGCTGGATGTCTTTCAAAAAGACATGGTATACCTCTAACAGAAGATGCAGACTTGAGGGAGGAATTGCAGAGTGAGATTTTATGCCCTGTGTTATGCTGCAGGTCAAAGCACATTATCATAATGGTCTCATCTGGCCTTAAAGATCTATGAGTCAAATTATGTACTGAACAGAAGTTATGTGCCCATTTTATTTTGATAGACTATTTAAAGATACAGAAATAAGTGCTAATATTATAAAAACCCCTCCACAGTACTCAAACAGAATGCATCCTTGTAATTCTCAGTCAATCAGCTCACACCATCTGCTAATGGCACTTTATTAATCTCCRTCTTGAAGTTTTGATTCCAATGATTTGACATACTGGGGCCTGTACTGTATCTGCATTTTTGCAGTGCTTTTTGTTCTGGGAGATGACAATGATTGAGCTTTTAAAAGGCAGTCAGAACAGCTTAACCTCTCTGACATGTGGTGTCATTTATTTAATTATATCTTGCTGGTTTATTTGGTTATTTATTTATTTTGTAGTGATACAGAGGACTGGAACAAAGCAAAACAAAACAAAAAGATCAAAATCTGATATAAGCAACAGGTCTGAGTTTTTCAGAACGTATTATATTAAGATTTGTGGCACTGGTATAATTATTGTCTGTTTGGCAGTCAAATTTGGAATGAAGAAAGTCAGTTTTGGACTGCCCACCTGGGAAAAGGGCTTGAGGATTTTTCTTCTTTTTTAATACAGTTGCCCCCTGGAAAGGAAGATGGTAATAGGCACTTCTGCCATCCCCAGTCAGTGGAAATGTCCTATATTTCCACAAAAGAATATTAAGAAATGGTAATGAAAAATGCTGGTATYTAGGCCTTATTCAAGTCATATCCAAATCTCACTCAAAATTTAATATAAGAACAAACTGATAAAGAAGTCTGGGTTCCTCTGTTTGCACTTGTCTAGAACTAAACTCACAATCAGTCTGCTAGTGTTTTTTACATATACTTGGCTTCCCTAAAACAGTCGCTTACATGGCATTCAATATTTTCACACATTTCCCAACTTTTGTCTGGAAAATAGAGAGAGAGTTCTTTTTCAACACCTAGTGATAAACTACAACGAGAAGCCTACAGTGGCATTCCTGAAATATGTGTGYCCTTGCTTTTCCAGTCACAGTTTTCTGTAACAGAGAACGTGTCATGCAGAACTGTTGTTTCGTCTGTTATGTTTCCCCCAAAGCCCCATTCCCTCTCCACCAAGCACGGTGAATAACTTATGCTGTTAGCTGCAGCAGCTGGTTTCTGATGGTTCTGAACAGATGCAGTTCAGTTCTCTGGTGCCCNNNNAAAAAAAAAAAAAAAAAAAAAAACTATAAAATAATATCTGAAAATCAAGAAGCTAATTATATGTAGTGGGAGGAAAAAAGCATCTGAAGTATACAATGTGATTGCTTTTTCTCAACGCTCTTTTAGCATTTTTCTGTCTAAATGTGATCTAAAAATTTTTTTARCATCTGATCTAAAAAATGGGTTTCTTTTTGAACTAGGTAATTAATTTTCTGAATTCAAAGAAAGGGACAAACTTTTCTCGAAAAGTCATTACAGAAGTAAGTAGCTATATTCATCATTCTTCCTAAACACTTCTAGTAGCACAATGTACTGGCTTCAGTCTGAAATGACACTTTTTATTGGGAATATGTGTTGCTCATGTTTCAAAGGTTGGCAAGTGCAAAGAAGTTTGTGTCCCTAGTTGGGAGGGTCAACAGATGTTCCACAAACTGATCTCCTTAAAGCAGTTCAGTTTAGCACATGTTAGCTCGGCCACAGAGTGCTGCAATCAGTACAATTAGAATTGGTGCTCTTTTAATTCTTTGACTCATAATTTTCAGGATAACTGGTATACAAAATACTCTGAGAATAAAGTCTAATAGCACGCCTAACTTTTAAGAGACTTTAAGCAATTGCCTAATCTAAATACCATGTGTTTTCTTAGTGAAAGCATTTTAGCTCAACAAGCAAAAATAATTCTTGACATAACATGTTAATGGCTAATAAAGACCATCAAAAGAGAAGGCTTTAACATTTCAAACTAAATATTCCTAAAATTTTACCTAATATCATACATACAGTAGTCAATGATTTTTTTGCATTAATTGTTTGCTTTTCTCTGATTTTTTGATATAAACTTGTGAGCTCTAGAGGATTGTATATAGGTCTTTCAGAYGATTTAAAACAGGTCTGAGATCAATGCCTTGTCTTTGTAAAATGTGTATTCTTATAACTGGAAGACTGCATAACAAAAATGTATTTTCTAATTGCTAAGCACTGATTTTTGTAAAATCCTGCATAGGGCAGGATTTAAAATATGTTTTGTTTTATTATTGTGTTGACAGATTCTACTGATAGGAGGACTGATTTTGCAGCAAATATTAAGAGATAATCAACTAAGCCCTTGCATTACAGTGTTATCCAGCATTTTTAATATTAAAAAAGATATTATCATGACTTTATTAGTTCCTCTTATATTGTTTTTAAATGGATGAACCAATTTGTTTTTAATGAGAATATATATAAATTCATTGTAGGCAAAATGATATACCAGCTATGTCCTTCAGTCTCCTCAGTGTTGCGCTGTTCACATTTTTTTTTTTTWAATTGACTTCATATAACTATGTAATGATTATTTTATTTGATTTCTGTGAAAGGAGAGAGAATGAGTTATCTGAATTTGTTTACTAACAGGAATAATATCAGTGATGGTTGTAAAACTCAAGAAAATTAAATTTTATTTGTTTTATTCCCCATCACATTTGTAAAGTTTTCCTTTTCCTGTCAGTATTTTTCAGAAAGTTGAAGTATTACAAGCCATCTGAGCCTCATTCCCCAAAATGACAGGAGAATTGATATTAATGTTAGCAGGCATGAAGCTGGTAATTCCTGTTCCTGTAGGTCTCATTCAGATTTGTAGGTTCTTTCAGTCTCCTTTACTCCTACTTTCCACATTATATTAAATTTTCTCTCTTTGACTTGAAGTTTTCAAACTTTTCTTACTAAATTAGATGATTATTATCACTCTGTAAGTAATAAAAGTATCTCAGACTGTTTTTTATAAGTCTACAGTGCCAACACGGAAGATATTCATGTGATTAGCTTGACTGAATTATCTTGCAGATGTTTGCTCTGCATCCTGTGAGACTTCTTGCTGGAGAATGAGGACACGTTTTTGTTTGTTGACATTTTCAGAGATAGAACAATGAATGGATAATATGGCGTCTAGAAGTCCAATATTCTCTCTCCAAAAATTGTAGGTCATCTTTATCGTGACATTTTTGTAATGAGAGCTCAGTCATAATATTACATCCAGCTGTTATATTTGGGCATGAACTAAATGAGCAGAGGCTGTTCTTCATTAACTGAAGCCACTGAGCAAGTGAAATATAACTTTTGCACATATCTGCAGCAGGAAGGAGATAATATAATGTCTCGCTCAAATTAGCCTATGCCTATTAGAGTAAGGTCTGATCCAAGGCACGCTAAGATCAAGGGGAGAAATAGATAGAAGAATAAAGATCTCCCCCATATGGGGATGGAAGAAAAAAGATTTGAGAGAACTACCGAAAGGTAAATTACATTTTTTTTAGTATTTTTTTTCTTTACCTCTTCCCAATTCTATGCATTTGTTGTCTTCTAAAAATGTTATGGCCCAATTATGTTTTTTATTGACTTAAAAGACATTTTTAGTCTTGGTTGCTTTACAAATATTCCAACCCTTCTTTTGTTGCACCTTTCTGCAATATATGCCATTCTAAAAAATTCTTTTCAGACTGACCATATGAAAGTTTGTGAATAGCTGTATGTTTTGAGTAGTCATGGCTACCATGTGAGTTTTTAATGCATTTGATAATGTGAGTGTGCAGGAAATATTACCAGTGAACTCTGTTCTGAGGTTACTATATGTGAGGCTGAAGAAATATCCCTACTAATAGCACATACATAATTATGCCCAATACTGACATAGAACATGACCATAGGTTGAAGAATTCTGATTATAATATGTAAGTCTACCAAAATATGAACCCTTTTCTAGCACTTCTTTTCTCCTCTGTATCTAGCTATCCAGACTTAGTCATGCAGATAAAGTTCATCCTTTCAGCTGATCCTAGTAGTAAAAAGACACAGTTACCTTAGGAGCACAATTTATTTCATTGTAGAACAGGTGAGTAGAACAGACACGCATATACACCAGGTCATTCTCTACCATCTTTTTCCACTGACCACAGAAGAAATCTCCCTGATTAACTTTAAATTATTACCTTATTAACCCAGCTTTGGTTACATATAGGTAGGCAACAGTTTGAAGTTAATTAGCTAGGCTCTAGCTTTGTGTTTGTGTCCCACAAAAGACTCTTAGAAGAGAGCTGCAAATGAGTGCAGAAATAAATATTTAAGACTTTTTTCCGCTAACCTTTTATACAAACTTTATCATGATTTTTTTTTAAACTAGAAAAGCAGACAAGTATGAACCGTGCATTGACACACCTTATTTTTTTTGATTCAGGATGTATCTTTTCCCATGTAACTGTAATATCCTGCCTTCTGTCAAATGGCTACAATGCCATCTGCCAGTGAGGGAGAGATTTATTTTTTCATCTATGTCTCCCTTGCCTTCCAGGGTATTCCTGTGAAGAAGGCATGTGACTCCAGTCGTATGATGACTCAAGCTCTTGTGGTCTTCTTGGAGTCATCCCACAATTGATTTAATGTCTGACCTGAAGGCAAATGTCTCCTTTTGTCTGAGATGTCATCAGCAATTCTCTGATTATTTTGATTTTGGTTGCATATGCATTGTGAGACAGCTAGGTTCAGAGAACTGATTATGAACCGAAAGTAGAGAGCTCCTGAGGTTTTATTTTATTTCCATTTAATAGATGGGGATATGGTTCTGGCAAATCATTCCTTCTCTTTTCCTCAGCCTCTTTTTCTCAGCTAGACAGGGAAAGCTGGGAGAATTAGCTAATATCTGCAAATGCTGTTTTAAATAATAAAATAAGGAAATCACTTCTTGATAGGTTACTATCTAGGTCAACACGCTGTATTATCTCTTCTCATCTAGTTCCTAAGAACTGAATGCTTATCACTGTTTTGAACCATGTTGCTCTTCCCTTCTAAGTGGTATATATGCCTTTATGATAACAAAGGTTTTCTATGAAAAGGATTTGTTAATATCATTCTCAATCTTGGAACAAATAAACAGCATTACTTTTCTAATATTCCTGTAAAATACATTATATTTTTTTTAAGAGATGACTGTCATGTGATGTATTTTCTTTTTCATTTTTTACCAGGAAAGCATAGTTTTATTTTCATACTTTTTTTTTTTTCTTGGCAGGTGGAGAAGGAAAAAAGATATGCAATTATACCAGGTACTTTAATCACCTAATTAGCTTTATGTGGTCTTAAACTGAACTCTTACAATTTTCTTCTCTACAGTTCATTTTTCTTCTCTTTCATTTCATGTTATTCTCTTTCTGCTTTTGGAGGCAATTGCTTAAGGGAGGCTGTGGCAATATAATACTCAGTTCCTCCCACTGCACAAAAGCAAATGCAGCTTTCAGGCGGTTACCTAGCATACGTAGAGCCTTGATAGGAGTAAGCAGGCAGACTCCACCTCTAAGAGCTGCTATTACAGCCACAATCTGCCAGAGGCCACAAATACCGCTGGCCCTTGGCCAACGGAAGTGCAGTGTGTGTTGCTGAGGTGACACTGCGCTTTCATAGTTCACAGATCATCGTTTTATACCGTGTTGGCTGGCTCTGCTGTGGATGGGCTTCATGAAACATTAAGAGAGGAGGCACTTCAGAAGAGCAACGATCTTCAGCTTCTTTCCAAATCTCTGGGAAAAAAAAAAAGGAGTGCAATTTCACTGCTATTACTTTTTTTTTACTTCCTTCATAATTAATTATAATAGAGAAGTACTTGAAAGACTGAATTTTAGATCAGAATCCATTTTAGTACACAAAAAAAAATGCAAAACAAATGGGGAGTCACCCACTGCATTTTAGATACCTAAATTAACAATGACAAAGAGGAAATTCGCTAAGGTAGCTTATCTCACTGAAGTCCTGCTTCACTCCGCGGAGAGGGAGAGGCTCTTTTGTAGAGACACCCACCGCACATTTCGTCCTTTTCTGAATCATCTTATAGAAGAACCTTTTTCTCTCTTCTCTACCCACTGTGCCTAAGAAGGGAGATGGATAAATTTGGTATCTAAATAAGGTTGAAAAACACTCTGCAGAGTCTCTGATGTACAGGGCAGGTTGGTTAAGATCACGGAAAGAGAAAATAGATGGTTAACAGGCAACAAAAATGCAGGAAGGATGAGAGTGGCATGCAATTGAAGACACACCTGAAGAGTCACCAATGAGGAGACTAAATTATCCTGACATTGCCAAACACTTAGGGATACCCTTTTGAAACAGAAAATAGACTATTTTTTTCTTCATTTTTAGTTAAAAAGTTGTTTCTAGCTTCTCTGTTTACCAGCTGCTGTGAAAGCTGGGCTGCTTTTGCTCAGTCTAAACTTTCTACAGTGTCTGTAGCTTGGAAAAACAGGGAATATTTGAGGTTTCAGAGTAGTGAAACTTTTATTGCTCATCATTTTAGTAGGTGGTAAGGCAGGACAGATTATGCCTTGGCCTCCAGGTTTTAAGCTTAAAAATATCCTTCTGTCTTAAGTTATTTTACAGTAAAAACAACACAGCCAATTTAAGAAATGWCACAAAGGGAAAAAATGGTGGAGGCTAATTTTTGCCATATATTTGCATATATATATATATAKAGAGAGAGAGAGAAATTAAAATACTTAGTAGAGAAATTCTAATGCAGAAATGTGGAATTTGGACTTGAACATCTGGCCATTTTGGATAGCTTGCTWACAGAAACTTCATTTCTTAATTGAAGATATATCTACCATTTGGATGGTGAAACTACACATGAATAAGTGAGTACTTCAAAAAACATCCTCTATTTTTAAAGTTATGTTTCAAAAAAGTTAWTTCTATAGCCAAATGTAGATGAACAAAATGTTTATGGTAGTYTATTGAGGTATTGAGATAGTCTGTGTGTTCTATATTTCAGTTTAAGAGSTTTGTCATTTTTCTCAGGCAACTTTCTCAACCTTCAGGTGCTGAGACAATAGACAATATATGCACTAGTGATTCTTTAGGAAAGCAGGAGRTATTTGATAATAACTAATTTTAGCAAAGTGAAGACTATTCTCCTCCTACTTGTCAAGGAGAAAAGTGAAAGGAACCTTCAGGGTGATTCAGAGCATGTAAGTTTAGCTCCCCAGTGCCAAAGTCACTTTGGATATGAAAGYTAAAGATTTTGATTTCACAAATGTGTTGGAGAACGTTGCTCCYAGCTTAATGCACAAATTTGTTAGGCACCTTTTTTTTCCTGAACCACCACTGCAAACAAGAATTTAATGAAAAGTTATTTTTWAAACATTATCTATGTCCATTAATAGTTTTGTACTATGAAGTAAGAAAAATATATGTTCAATATAACCATCATCTAGACAAGTTGGGGAAGAGATGATGAAGGATAATCCACTGCTGACTATGAGCAAAGGTCACAGCTCATACTTTGTGAGCATAGGTGAGTTTGTTACAAATCTGTTTCCTTCCAGAGGAAATCCTGAAATGCAATTTTATTATACAGTAATATTTTATTTTTTAAAGGAGAAATAAGTGTTGTGGATATGAACTTGGATACTCTATTACTAGGTCTTTTCCCTCAGAGGGTCTATAGCAATGTCGTAGGTATTAATCTCTATTTTCATTCTAAATATGGAAGATTTATTCAGACTAACTATTGCACAGACAATTTGGGCTTTGTTAATAATGCAATTTTATTTTCAATTATGCTGTTCTTAATTACAAAACAGACAAAACAACATTAATTTCTAGAATGCAGCATAATTCTTGGACACATTTCTGCACAAATATCTCAATGAGACATCTGCCCAGATAAATATTTCTCAAAGCTTTCCCTTAAATCTAAGTTGGCAGGATGGGTAGAATATAAGCTTTGATATTAATTAAAACTATCTACATAAGCTTACAAAAAGTTGATCCTGCCATCTGTATAAAGCCTGAAATTCTTGTTATGTTTTCTATTCTCTTTATTTATCTAACTGTATTTTCTCCCTTTCTTTTTTAATCTATTGTTCTCCTGAAAAATACGTATATTTAGAAATATTAATCAGAAATGTAACACTGAAGTCCATACCACATTACAAAGATGAAGTTATATGGAATCATTGTTAGGACAATTCCATTGTAATTTTATTTGTAGATTTGTATCATATGAATATCAGACTCAAGGCATAAATTATTGATGGCCATTATTCAGAAAGCTGAAAATTATAGGTAAAAAGACTATAGAAGAACAATCATCACTCTATAGTTAAGCTTAATATTTTTTTTTCTTTCTAAATCCTTTTGCTTCTGCTGTCCAGCATGGAGAAAATGTTTGTCTACGAAAATTATAAGTAAAATTTGGTGAAGCCAAAGACTACTAAAATACACTCTAAGAACAGAGATGGTTCAYTGAAGTGCCGACACATTTTATGTTTTTACCACAGAGCAGGAGTGATAAGCAAGAAGTGAGATGAAAACAGTGCTTAYTGTGACTACAGCTTTCATTGGAATGTCTTCATAACATGTCTTACTGTGCTGGRCACAACATTAAAAAAAACTAATAATAATGATTTTTGAAAAAAGGTTTCATATGAGGCTTACACTGGTGATGATGCTTGTTTAACATTATCTCAGAATTATCCTTGCTTTCTCCAGTTGCTTTTTCCTTTCCATTCACAGTACCCTGCTCTGTCACCCTGGGCCATTGCGACTGTTATYCTGCAAATTGGACTGGTGAAATGGCCACAGTAACCCAGTTTACTGTCTTGCTCAACAAACAGTTGGCACAATGAGCTCAAGGCAAACTACAACACAGTGACAGTAACTTTACTGCCAAGAAATTGTATTTTCAAAGTTATCCTAAAAGAGAGGGAGTTTCTTTGTGGAGAACAGAAATGTGAGTTTGTTTCAAATATCATTATTAAAATATGCAYGAAGAGTTCTCAATTTTAAAACCTAATAACATGTAGTTAAAGGACTATCTTCGTTTATTTTAAATGAAGATCAACGAATAAGCCATTAGTGCAGAAGAAGAACGTATGAGGACAAAGGCAAGGTGAAAAACTAAATCATTCTTCTTTTTTTAATGAGAAATTTGAAACTGGAGTCTGGATTTTTTGGCTTGTTTCCAAATAAAACTTTTAAGCAGGCTGTTTATGTTGTAGAAATAATATTTTAGTTTTCTTTTCTAGCAAACAAACTGATTCTTTGCACGAGGCCCTACTRGTATGTTTTCTTTCCTTTTATAACCTCATTTTGCCAGTACTCCATTATCCCTGAGCAAATATAAATCACAAAACAGAGTCTGTTAACGTTATTTAGAATTCTTAAATTATTTTGCTTTCTATGAGTTCACATACCCTTTCTAGAGTTTTTTAAACAACTTAGTTTCCAGGACAAACATTCACAAAAGTGAATGATGAAGTAGGAAATACATAGAAACAGTAATTGGAAGAGTTTTCTAACCCAGGAAGAAAAGCAGTATCGTTTGTCTTGTCCAACCAAACATGTTTTGACAGTAAAAAAAWTTGTGAATAAGCTATCAAGTGTGAAAAGTATTGTTAAATAAGTATGAACAATAAATACGTTTGGGGAGCTCATGATCAGATAAAAAAATCTCTTGGACATGAAAAACAAATTAAGTAAATATTCTGTTATTGTTCATGCAGACCTAATTATAGATTAGCACTTTGTTAGGGATTTCCCAGCTGCCCTGTCTGCTTTCACTGCTTCTATATAAATTTACTTTTTCCTTTTTTGCTGATGCCTGACGTCAGTTTCTCCTACAGCCCTTTTACTTTTTAAAGAAAGACTATAATAGAATTGTTTCTTCAATAACAAGACACTTTTATCATGTGCTCCTAAAAATGGCTTGTGYGACCTTTTTTATGAGCAGAAACATTTAAATGCTCTATAAGGATTCCAGGTAAATCACCTTACAGTCCTCTGATTTAAGGAATATAAGTTATGGGACAAAGTCGTTATCAGTCAGGCATAGTTGCAATCATTGTGTTAACAGCTCCTTTTTTCACTCCTTTTAACCAAGAGCCACTGTAAGAGATTAGTCATTTTGGAAAACATCTCTGAAATGATTCATATACTCCACTTATTCCTTTCAAGAATTTGTTATCCCTATTACTGTAATAGTCTTAGCTTATTCTGTGAGAACAATGTACAGAGTATATACCCCACTGACCATTTCTGCATCAAGAAACTAAATATGAAGGCATGCTCTCTGAGCAAGGCTTGTATACATGCATGCTGCACTGTTCGTAGTCCCCAAAACAGTGGCCTTGTCCCAGCAACAAGCTGGCTCAGGCACTGGTATCCCACAAAATGTACTGCACAAGACTATGCCTGTTCACCCACAAACTACACATGTAAGCCATGTTTTCCTTCTCTTTGCCCCAGCAATCATTACCCTAAGTGCTTGGAAAGGGGCTTTGTGTGCCACATCCATAGATTAGCAGTCTCTCTTGAGCATAACATGCTGCCCAGGGCAGCTGCTGYTGATGAACTTCTGGTCTCAGCAGCACAGAGGAGGAAAAGACCGCCCCCCAGCCCAGTCCAAATGCAGAGTGAGGTCCAAGGGGCTCACTTGTCTCCTTGAACACAACCCCTGTTTGAGAATGGATGTTTGGCACCCAGCCAATAGTGCGCTATTGATGGGACATGTTATACTGTGGAGTAGCAAGCAGGATGAGCAATAGTGGGTGCAGAGCTTCCACATGCAGAGGRCCACATTCAGTATTCTTTCTCTGTGGGGAGCTCTGGCCATCCAGGATAGGACTCCTACCTCATCTAARTCCATCCCAGTGGAAAAAAAGAGCCATCACCTTCTGAAACTTTACTACCCCTGACTGTCATAAGTTTTCCCTGGAAGTCATTATAAGCAGCGCTGTCAACAATGCCAGTGACTCTGACCAAGGCAGAGGTTTCAAGGTTCTCCAGTCTCCACAGGTGAGGCCAAATCTTGTAGGTCTTGAATCCACTTAAAGGCTACTACAGGCTATGCTCACTTCAGTCCTGTTTGGTCTTAGAAGAGTGCTCATTCAGACATCTGACTGAGTGAAAGTTACTCTTGAGAGACAGACTGGACAATACGGTCCTCAATGCTATCTGGATCATCAGGTCTTACTCTRTTTTGTACCCAACGATGCTTACGAGCCGTTCTGACAGAAGACATCACAAATGGAAAGATCCTCCAACTCCTGGATGTCCATTTCAGTAGTCGATGACAGATGGGTGAAAAAGTGCACACAGCCATCTGAGTGGGAAATATCTACCAAGACACATATACATTGCATCAGACAGCAATATCTATGTTAATAAAGGCTTTAACACAAATCTGAACAATATATAGACTTTTCTTAACTAATGCAATTTTTATGAGAAGGAAACAGAATATGAAAAAGACATCCAGACCTTGGAAAATAAATAAAAARAAGATTTGGATGGGCAGTGTATCCTGTCTCCCATTTTTGTCAAGGAAAATGGAGGACACTAGTACTGCGGTAAGCACCTGCTTGGGGGGCACAGTGAGAAGGTCCTTATGGGAACCTTTCTGACAAGACAAGTTCCTCTATGAAACACAGAGTGCTAAAGCAGGAACAGAAACTCAAATCTCATTAAGAAGATCTCTCACATCTCCTCCTGCCTTTCAAATGATGCCTTGAGCCACTTCAGTCCTTTCCACGATCACTTTCTTAAAGTGGAGGACAATCCAGAGTGTTCAGTGGGCCTCTTTATATGGGCTGCAGCTCTCATTTTAAGTCATTTGCTTGGATCCATTGCTCTTCTAGTTGCAGCCAAAGAAGGCTCCACTCCTCCTACTCCTACTGACCCTCAGTCCTCCTACTGGACAGACTCTAYGGTAAGCTTGTGGTTGTGCTAAGATTGTGAGATGGGGTCACACAACATATATGAATGGAGAGAATGGATAGGGATTGTGGCAGCAGCTTCATTCCCCAGGTGGTGTTGTAGAACCTAAGAAGGGTCTTCTARTGCAGTTCTTGCTTCTAGGAGTCTGTGGGAGAAATGAATCTGTGCATCTATGTAGCTGTGATGCATAGTGCYTTTTTTTAAGATGATGGCACATCCTGAACCAGATGAAACAGTCAGTCAGGTTGTTTGCTGCCATGTTTGGGTGCTGCYCAGACCAGAATTATTCAGGAGACCTGAGCACAAGAAAAACACATCATCTGTGATTTCACCATGCATGGTCTASGTGATGATGCCCAGTTGTGGGATGTAGCTGTTATGGTGCAGACATCCTAACTGACAGCTGCTGTTTTCTCTATTTCAGTTCACCASGTACTCTGTCAGTTGAGTAGACTACCCTTCGTTCCTTCAGATACAGTATCTGTCASTGAGCTTCTTGCTCAATGTTGTCAAATATCTGTCCCATTATCTGACTCCAGAACTTTCCTCCACTCCTTTGCAACAAGCATAGAAAACAAAYTATCACTCTCCACTGCTTTACCTGGACTCAGCACCGGCTCAGAGTGACAACTCTGTAGACAGTGATGAGAGCAGCAATGGTCCACAGGGCAGGATCTTCCTCCACTCCTCCAACCATCCTAGGCATAGATGAGAGGAAACAGATGCCTTGAGCCTTCATTTTAAGGTCATGCATGCCAGGAGCTCTACACATTCATGCTGGCTGAACATTCAGTGCAGCCTGGAGTTATTAAGGCAGATATGCCAAACTATATCAGGTCAGTGGTTATGACTGTGGGCCTTGACATATGCAAGTTTCATTTCTTTTTTCAAGTATCACAGCAGTGCTGTGACTTCTCATAGCTCACTTGTTCTAGACACTAACCCTCTTCTCTATGAATTTTGAGGGAGATTTCACCAGAACCAAGGCCTCCTACTCCAGCATGACTTCTTCAATGGCATCCCTCTGCCTGTAGTCCTGTGCCACTCTTCTGYGCCCATTCAACTTCTTTACTGCGACAGTAAGCCCTCACACACACAAATTACACAAGGGACCTTTCAAAGTCTCTCCAACTTTTTACAGCAYGATATCAAGGGTATTTTCAGCAAGGCTTGTTGGAACTGTTCTGGAGAATAATATCAGAGAAGGTCATCAAGCTTCATGCATGATATCTATGGGCCACCTTGGCCCATACTAACCTCAAATCATTCCCAGATGTTGTTTGGAGATATGGCTAAAAGTGAGACAAAGAGAGTAGCAACAATTTAGTAGGATRGACTGTCATCCTGCAGAGCTTGAGTACATGCTTGACACTGCTTTATTTCTAAATATAGACATTTAGAAAGTCTAGGATCCACTCTCTCCAATGGTATTTCGGAAACTAAGAGTAATTTGTATTAGGCCTCCTCATGATCCAACATTTAAGACTGCTAAAATGCAGTTCATTATGCCTTTCACAATACTCCTTTATAATTCATTATGAAAACTTTAGTTATTCCTGGTATCTACAAGCAATGCTTTTCTGGGTCCTGTTAAGTTATTAGAATTAACAGCTTCTTGAGTTGCACAGTTTAGAGACATTTTGCATGGAAAGATACTAACATTGAATTTCTCACCTTTTAATCTCATMACAGAACCTAAGTACAAAGCACCATTGTACTAACACAGAAGCTTTTTATCTACTCTCTTCATAGTATTCATTATTTCATACAGTTTACGTCCTCATTATTTATCATCCTTCCAAGCAAGCCCAATGTTCTGCTGCTTACCTACATGTAGGAGTGGTCTTTGCAATTCTCCTCACCCTTCTCAAATAACTTGTGTTCTGCTTTTATTTTGGAAATGATGAGACTAGTACAAGACAATRTATTCTAGACACAACTGCAGCTCTAAGTTGTATCAGGGCATTACAATATTCTCTGCCTTATTTCTTTGCTTATGTAGCCTATTGTCTTGATTATTTGTGACCACAGATGCATGCTGAGCTGTCTACAGTGATGCCCTGATACATTTCTCATTTTGACACACTTAAATTTTGAATCCTGCAAAGTATATGTCATTTAATTCTTCTTCACATCCAAGGTGCATTTGARCTATATTAAATAGCCATCTAACACTGTTAATTGAAGAATATAAGTTTGCTGCCATATTCTGATAGTTTGTCTTCAGTATTTCTTGTGATTTTATTTGGTCCTGACTATCCTTTATGCTCTACCCCTTTTGAAAAGCACAAGAAGAGCTTGAAGACCAGCACCCATGATGAAAAGATGTGATTCCTAACCTAAAATATGTGTTGGTAAAAATAAAGACAGGAATATTTTAACTCTTGCCAAAGCTGTGCTTACACACACACAGAAGTGATCATTTTGCGCAGCTTAGAGGAGATGAGCAAGTGCCTGTGACCACCTGGAATCTAAGATAGAGGAAGCAAACAGGAATGTTTATTAACATATCAGCAGCACACAAGAAACAGGTATTCAAATGTTTTCAAACAATTTACAATTTACAAATTACAATTTACAGACTTAGCCACACTAGAGTCTTTGTTGGTATCTATTACCACAAACTATTCATCTGAAGAGGAAAGAATTAGTGAGCACTCACAAATATTAAAAATATATATGTGGAGATATATAAAACCCACCTAYCTGACTCAATTGTGTTTATTTTATAATGTCTATTCAATTTCATTCCAGAAATTGTTCATCCAAAATGTATGTAAAGACACATTCTTCCTTTATATTTTTCTAGACATTCAGAACAGTTACTTCTCCTGTGAACTCTTAATTCCTAAGGAACATTTGAAGAGCAGGATGGACACCCAATCTACAAACTTACAAGGAAGGAAGGCTGCTTCTATGAATGTTTTTACCACTGCATATCTCTATCAGAGATTCCTGTGGAATCAATYCCCTTCTTGATTTTTGAAATCTTCTGTTTCCTCACTAGGTAAGCTCTGCATATGTAATCCCTTCAGGAGTTATAATATATCTTTTTTTAACTGATTTTTTCCAGTCGTGGTCAGCCGTATCACAGAAAACAWYTTTTTTTAAAAAGAGCCATTAATAACATAATTAGCTGAAATTCATAGCCCTTCTATACCACAAGATTCCCCCAAACATTCTATAACTTCCTTGTATTTTATCTAAGCAGTCCATTAGCCTGATTGATTTATATCTTTTTCTGCACACCTAATTATTTTGAGAATGTACAGCATCTCTACTTGTCAAGCATTAGACCTCATTTTGGTTTCATTTAACTTCTGTAACTTCTCTAATAATACCTTCAAATATGTCTTCAATCATGTTCAAAAACTTTCTATTTTTACTAGTTCTTTCTCTGGAATTAAAATTTTACATAAGTGAAAAATCTCCATATTTTTTACAGATGAATGATTTTTAAGGGGAAAAGTAGTAAAGGAAATTAACTGTTCAGCATTATGCCATTTGTGAGAGCACAAAATCAGCCAGTTTTCAATCTGCYTAAAACTCAATAGCTGAGGAATATTATCCACCGAATACTGTATTTTTTTGTGAAGCAAGAATGAAAATATTTTTAAAAAAGAAAACAAAAAAGGAAGGATATATAGTTAGATTATGAAACTAGCAGCATACTTCTCACAATAAATRGAAACTTTACAAGCAGTTTAATCTAGAAAAGGTTTAACAATTTGYAGCATCCTGAAGGAAAAATGAGCTGAAATCAGAATTATTAATCRTGAATGACATGGCTATATTTGTTTGGTTGGTTAAGCTTTGTTTTGTTGGTTAAGCTTAACTATTTGGGACATCTACTCATGAATTTGGCAGATGATGCACATTTGTTAAAAAGACTAGACGATTGTCTTTAGCTATTGTTAAGATGTATGCTTGACATAATTTGTATTGAATTTATTTCCTAAGAGTGTTTTAAACTTTTAGCAAGTAGTTAGCATGCTTTAGTAATTTTGCTGTCGCAAAWGTTCACGTATTTGGGTGGCAATGAAACAAAATAATTACTATGCTTTAAGATGTACCTAASATCTTTTTTCATTCTTTTATTGCATAAAAGAAAGAAATATATACATATCTTTTTTAATCATATACATAGATATCTAAGCAAGGATAACACCATGAAAATAAAATGATACCATATACAAAAATCAAGCTGTTATTGTAAACAATTTATACAACTAAAATCTCATTAGAATCTCTGATTTTCTGTCAAAACAAATGACTAGATTTTTATACTGAGGCATGTAGCACTTAAATTTGATTTGGCTGACTCCTGAGTTGTGATTCATCTGATTGAATGCAGTCATCTACTTTGCACATATTTATATCTGAGCTGGTCATCTTTGGGTCTCTCTATAGTCAATGTAGCGAAATAGGCACTTCTAAGGCAAAATTCATCTTATCCTGAAGTAGCTATCTACATCAACTCAGATGAATGTACCTTGGCTGCATTTATTTCTCCCCACTGACTATACATTAGTCTACAGTGACTTGTATGGATGTAGATATTCTACACAGACATTAAAAAAATCACAGGAAATTGATTTTAATCTTGGTGTCCTTAATCTTGTCTTAGTGCCCTTAGTGTACACTGTCACTATAGCCTGTTTTAACTAATGTTAGCAAAAAAGTAGATTTATGGAAATCTTATTTCTGTGGGCTTTGATACAATAAAAGTTCGAGTCCAGTAAAATTTTTTAAATAAAGGAATACATAAGCTCTCTCTTTAGAATGTCACAGAAGCATAGAAGTAAGAATATAATGATGTAGGTATTAATGAACCAAGAGAGATTTATATGTCCTTTAAAAAAACAAGCACCACCTGAAAAATGTGTGTCCAGTCCATGTTTCACCATCCGTAGGATCTGGAGATTTTTGTGTATTTGTTTTGTGCAGTGTACTGTTTTAATGGAAACTTGTGGCTAGAGATAACTGTAAAAAATGTAATAACTGAGAGGCTAATTCCATTATGCAATAAAATGCTGTTTTGATYGTGTACATTACTTTATTATTAACTTTTTTTTTTCCTCAGGTTTAATCAACAAAAATGAAAAATAGTATGAAAATCTTAGCTGAAAGATTTCATTATCTGAAGGGGAATACGCTACTGAATTATATTTCACTAAAAACCAACACTTAACAATTCAGAATTAAAATTATAAAATTAAATAAGTGAATTCTGTGCATTTGGRTTTGTTTAAAGCAGTCTTCTAACTTTACATGACATAAAAGTAACTTGTGTAATTCTCAAGTTTATTTTGTCAACATGTAAGAAGTCTGGCTTGCATTCATTCTGATTAACTGGACTGGATTTAATGTTCACATTTTAATATCTTTAAAATATCAAAACTATAAATTGTCYGATATATTTTACCTTAACCTTAGGAGGTGGTAAAATAAAGATTTCTGAGAATAAACGGATCATTCCTTCAGATCTCACATAAGCTGTCATGATGAGTCAGACTAGTTGTTTTGTTTGGAATAAAATTTCCAAAATGATTCAATTCATTGTAAGTTTCAGTGTTATTTTCCAATTTCATTTCAGGATTAGTATTTAAATATTCAGGAAAATTTTATGTTATTCAAGCATCTTGTCTTTAATTGATTTGGCAATAACTATAGATTTTCAGGTTTAGAATATTTGTTCTAAGCTCCTTTTCCTTCTTCAGAGTTTCCTGCCTCCATATATCTGTTCAGTAAATTCCAGAAGATATACTGGCAATTTTCTTTAGATGGTATACATAATTCTATGTATCATACTTTGAAAGTAGGTTTATGAAACAGAGAAAAAAATAAGACAGGCTGACAAGATGTGATAGATATAACCTAAATAGATATTTACTCAAAATATTTCTCTTTTTTCAAAAAAAAAAAAAAAAAACTTCTCTGTTTAAAAAAAAAAAAAAAACTGAAAAATTTCAAAATCTTCTTCCAGTTAGGTATGAAATAAAATGTCAGCAAAATGATTAATTCAATTAAAAAAGCTAAAAGATGAAAGCTTCAAAAGTGCTTAAAAAAACCCACAAGTTTTCTCTTTTTTATTTTAAAATCCATCCTATTTTAAATGATCTGGTTCTATCAAAAGTTAATTTTAAATAAAATCAATTAGAAGCAGAGAATGATACAAGACAAGCAACAATGCATCTATGTAACATTGAACTGTGTCCTAACAATCAGTCCTAATTCTGAGATCTGAATAATCCAAATGGATTTTATTCTTCAATTATATCACCATTCATAATAATGGATTTGCAGGCAAATTAGATTTTAGAGATTTGAAAGACTCATGCAGATGCTTATCTTACTGATAGATTTCCACTGCAGAAGAATTGTTCTCAGTGTGTAAAATAAGCATGTTCTGAGATGTCTGGAAGGCTGGAGCCCAGTATGTGTTATATATCACCACTTAGAGGCAGGTTTAGCTCAGCTGGTTAAAACATGGTGCTGCTAATGCCAAGGTCACGGGTCCAATCCCCATATGGGCTACGCTGTGGGTTSGACTAGATGATCTCCAGAGGTCCCTTCCAACCTGACCGTTCTATGATTCTTTTTTTAGATAGCAAGACCTCACACAAATTATAATAACCTATACTTTTCTGAAACAGCCTAGCCACATTATTTCTGAAGTTTCAGCACAACAAAAACAACATACATGAGCTGTCAAGTCTTATCTTTCCAATAATCCCTAAATAATTCACCACAGAGAATAAAATACAGTGATTGATAGTCTAAAATCTATTGTACATTGTCATGTCCCCTGCGATCGCCTACCAGCCAAAATGGTATCATGTTTTACAGCTAGATGTTTCAAGTTTTCATCCACCTCTTTAAAGAATTCTAGCTGAAATTTTATACCATAAAAGAGAAAATTAAGAATCAAAAATCTTCTCTCGAAAGAGGATATGGTGTGTACTTTGTTGGCTGTAAAGATTTTGTGTCCTGCTTTTCTTCTAGTCTTACCAAACTGAACATGCAGTTTTAGAAACCTTTACTCATAATAAATAGTTGAGAGGAATGCTTCAAGAAATTTCTGTCTTGATAGAATACACAGTAGAGGGACAAAAATCAATCATCGTATTTGTTTGCTCTGATAAAAACTCCCTCTTTTGCCTTGAAAAAAAGCTGAATTTCATTTTTGTCAGTCACCACCTTTATGTTACTGAAGGTGTGACAGAAGCATGCAATGATAATCATAATCAGCTTCTTGGAAGGATTGATGTGGTTCATAAGATATGTGATTTTGAAAAAAAAAATACTACTACCAAACATTTCATGAACTGATATGATTTTTTTTAAAGTAAAATCACAGCTGGATTTCCATTCTCAGCTTGATTCTTTATGCTTGAGGTTTCCATGTATTATGGCTTGCTTATATCTTGCAGGACCGGCTGTGTATGGTAATTTCAAAGCAAATCAGCTAAACAGTACTATCTTATACAAAACTTAAAATAGAAAGTAAAGTAGTTCTTTTCTTTTTCTTTTCTTTTTTGTTTTCTTTACTTTACAAAAGTTCTTCCAATACTTGCTTGCCATGTCAGAACTAATGCAGCAATTTCTGACAGACAAGACTAGCTGGAGTTCAAATAATTTGTAGAGTTAATTAATAAAAGTGCTCTCCCATACATTTTCCTAGGGTCAGAGAGTTTATGGAAATCTTCACATGTCCAGGCTTAGGAGAGCTGGTTAGTGCATTTATCAAATACTTAAATTAATAAGGTGCCTAATTCTTATTGTCTTGAAATATTATGTACTAATACTAATGACTATTATGTACAGCACTTATACAAATCTGAGGATGCATAATTCTAAGTAGTCATTTAATACATACTGTATACTACTAAGGAGTGTTCATGTTAGTGGATTTTTAATGTGACTTATATYCTCAAGCAGTTTCTGATCTTCTAAAAATTGTGCTCCTTGTATTGATCCATAAGCCATTTCACTATTAACGCTCTTTCATTTTTTAATCTAATGAAAGGCTTAATTCTGATTCTAATCTTCTAACTAGGCTTTTATGGAGCTCCTTAATGAAAGTTATTTCAGATAATATTGCATCTGTTATGTATGTTTTACATAATATTCCTCCCTTTTAATAGCACTTTAGCTACTTCTTTCAAATAAACCTAAAAAATTTTAAGGAATACCCTTGTACTCAATGGAATACCTTTTCTTTCGCTCTCCGTGGTCAGAAAATCAAATGATTTTCTGAGTTACTAGTACTTGCATTACAGCGAAGTTAATTTATCACTTGGCGAGTAATGAGGGATACTCTTGACTATGAAGTTTTAAGGGGAAAAAAATGTATTGACAGTCTGTCCAAGACAATTGCTGATGACAGTGGTCAGCTACATGTATTTGATAGACAGTCTATTGCTTCCTTCTCCTCCTATTGTAGTTTAAATTTATTGAAGTCTTCTATTATATATATGTTCCTAATAGAAATGAATGTTTGTATAGGTTCAGAGAAAGCAGACGGAAGACCTCTTCCAGTCTTGAGTTGTTGTGGAGATCATTTTATAAAAAATCCTTTAACTCCCTTTTACTATCCACATAGAATATAGTAGTCGGCTATCATAAACAGCTGAGGTTGGAGGAGACCTCTGGAGATCATCTAGTCCAACCCCCCTGCTCAAGCAGGGTCACCTAGAGCATGTAAGATGGGGCAAGGGGGGGTTTCCTCCCAGGGCACAGCCATTTCCACCACTGTGAGAGATGGCATTCTGGAGAAAGGGCGTGTGGAGATGCTGGGGCTTGAACCCAGGGCCTCTTACATGCAAAGAAAGTGCTTTCCCACTGAACTACATCCCGCTGCCCTGACATCCTTTATGATCACCCTCTTTGGAAGTCTAGACAATTGACTAAGTTGCAAATGACTGCAGGAATCTTATTTTTGCTTTATATATATATATATATATATATGTATATATAAAAAATATATATTCTCATTTGTTTTGATTTTGGGTTATTTGATCTTCATTTTTTTTATAACTTTTTTTCTTTACATGCCAGAATCGCTCTGACAAAATCTTTTATTTCACCAGTTTAAAGAAAAAAATGCCTTTAGATATAACATCTCATGCTAGGATACTATCAGATCTCACAAGTTAGGTCAGGTCAGGATGGATTAATACTTGGAACAGACACCTCTTAGGAATATCTAGGCCCTTAGAAAATCTAAATCAATATCTCAGCATAGTGCTAGAGGGCAATGCACTGCTGAAAATGTCATCTTTTATATACATTAAAAACTGAAGCCTTGACATTTGTAAAATCTTGTGACAAAAATAGTATTGATTTTTCATGCTTCAGTTTTGGTTATTGCACTTGGAATCATAACATTTTTAAAAGTTGAGCTGCCAATATACAGTTTTTTTCCAGTATTGGAAAAGCCTATCGTGATCCCAAATGGCATTTGAAAAAATGGAGGCTCCTAAGACACTAGTTATTTCTAAAATTCTTGACTGTCATCTATTGAAAAGTCTCTTCCAATGCCAAAGTAGTAACTGACATTTAAATATCTCTAGGTTTTTCTTTGATTATAAAATCAAAATTATAGGATCCATCCTAAGAGCTCAGAGAACAGAAACTCTCCTGTTGTTTTCTGATCAGTACTGATCCTGCTGGCAGAAAGCGTAAGCTGATTTGACTTGCATCATACATAGTTACACTGTGAACACAGAGACTAGACCTACAGTTATGACATTTTGATACAGTTTCAGTTTAAAGTAATCTCTCAGAAGAAGTAGTAGTTCACCTGCTTTAAGAATTTTTGTCATGCAAGACTTTCCTTTCTTGCCTTTCCAGCCTTACTGCCATGAGCCACAGGGGCTTATGAGGAGGCGTGTTATAAGTCCCTTAAAAGCAGATAATTTGTACACTGTCTCTTGTGTATTACCAATTCTTTTTTCCAGTATTACAATGTGTGCTGTATTTTCTAGTTTCTGGTAACTTTCCAATGACTATTCTATGATGAAACCTACATTTAGACTTACTAAGACCACATGAATTTCTAACTATGATGTTATGCAGCCTTTTCGGAATACCACATTTTAAAAGTATAAATCCAATAAGCAAACTAGCATGTGTTAAATAGGAGTATGTCGTAACAGCAACAAAGTTCTTTGAACTGAAATTGCATGAGATACTTAAGCTCAATACATATACAAACCTATTCAGTGTAATTCAAAACCCAAATAGAGCAGCTGGCCTCCCACAATGTACGGTAAAAAATTTGCATTCAATGTTTTGAGCTTCATAGAAGTCAGCTATAGGAACCGGGAGCTGCCTAAGTTTATCTCCTTCTCCATCTTAACCCTCATCGTTTGATCATCTCTGTGGGAAAAAAATATTTATCTTAATTCAGAATTCCTAATCCATGAATGTCTCCTAGAGTTAGGTGARCTCATCCTTATAGGAGACATAGTCAAGACAAGAGACTTTACTCCTTAATATACCAAATACATTAGACTGACAGCTCAGTTACCACAGGATGGTCACACTCATTCCCTTTTTTGTCAGTCACTGTATATTTAATTCTCTTGGAATAGATACAAAAAAAAAAAAAAAAAAAAGAAAAGAAAAGGCTTTACTTCAGAATATTGTCTCCTTTCCTGGAAGGAAATAATAATAATAAACTAAATAAATAATAAATTACTTGGATTGGAGACTTTTACGTACTATCTGACTGCTCTGCCCTAGTCAAAAGGAAAAATGGCTGGAATCTTTCCTCTTGCTTAATCTAGAGTCATCTTCTGACAGTGCCTATGGATTCAGCATTTCTAGATGAGACAAAATTAATCTCAGTAGAGCTTCTGAGCCAGAGTGTGAAGTAGTTCAAGGCTGCAAAGAGTACAAATACAGAAAACAGAGCATGCAAAGATATGCAAGACATCTCAGATACTGTAAGCAGCATATGCTAATAAGGTTAGTGCTTCACTTGGGTTAAACAGTCCTGACTAGCAGTCCTAACTAGCCCATTCAGAACACTGTGATAACACAGCTCTGCTGTCACTGGAAAGCAAATGAGTACCTAGAGTATTCATGCCGTATTAATATACCCGTCTATGAAAGAGGCCTTGTTCTTCTGAGTTTTGAATATCTCCGAAGTTGGAGAGTCTGAAGACTTTTTGGCCGAGCTGATAGTGATTTTTTTCATGCTTATATCTGATTATAATTTCCTGTATTGCAGCGTGTGTCCATTACCTTTYGGATGATCAGTGTACACCTCCAAAAAGGTCTGGTTCTGTCTTTCTGTACATTCCCACTAAGTAGAWCAAGACAGTGATATGATCTCTCCTCACCTTTTTCTTCAATAGACTGAACAAAATCTGTCCCCTCAGTTTCTCCTCAGATGTCTTGTTTCAGCCTMCTAATCACCCTAGTGGCCCTCCATTAGATCCCATCCAGGATGTCAAAGTCCTTCTTGTACTGAGGAGCAGTAGTGATGCAGTCTCAGATCCAGATGCAGTCTCACAAGTGCCAAAAGTAGGAAGCAATCAATACCCACTGCCTGCTGACTGCACTTGCTAATACAGTGCAGTCTATAGTTTGTTTTCTTTGCTTTAAGGGCACACTGCTGGCTTTTGTATTTGTTGTCYGACAGAACTCCCAGGGCCTTTTCTGGAAAACTGCTTCCCAGCTAGTCTGCAGACAGCCTGTACTGTTGCATGGGGTTATTCCATCCCAAATTCAGGATTTTGCATGTGTTTTTTTAGACTTCACGATGCTACTTTTGGCYTGTTTATACTTCCTGTCAAGGACTCTCTGAGTAGCAGTGCTCCCTCCAGCATATCAACCATTCCTTCAAAATTTGGTATCATCTGCAAACTTGCTGGGACTATCTTCTGTCCAATGATCTGGTTCACTAATAGAATAATTAGACTCATTAATAGAGATTTTAAATAGTATTGATYCCTATACTGATCCCYGAGGGACTCCACTAGTAATCAGCTGTCAGTTGTATTTCATACTCCTGATCACCTCTCTTTAAGCCCAGCTGCCYGGGCAATTTTGCACTCACTTAGCATCCACTTCTCTTATCCATGTTTACTAACCTGGCTACAGGGACATACTATCAAAAATCATGTTGAAAGCTTTGCTAATGTCAAAATATGCAACGTTCACTGCTCTCCCATCATCCACTTCATTAGTCACCTCGATGTAGAAAGCTACCAGGTKGGTTAAGTCTGATTTGCCTTTGGTAAATACATGCTGCCTGTTCCCAATCACCTTCTTGGTCCTACATGGCCTGGAAATGCCTTTGCGGAACTCCATTTACTCCATTACTTTTACTAGGACTGATGTGAAACTGACAGAACTGTAATTACCTGGATCTTCCTCCTTGGAGATGCGTCTGATGTTTGCCTTTCTCCAGGCATCAAGAACCAGTTGTTCCTCCAGTTGCCGAAWCTGTTCAAAGCTGATAAAGAGCTGGCTCTCCCAGCAGCCTTGGATGCACACCATCTTTTCCCATGGACTTGTTTATATTCGACTAGATTAAGAGCTCTCTGTATCTTCATACTCCTCCTTTATTACGTTTAATGCTTTTCCTTGTCCTTGTTTTTACCTAGTAGTGTCTCTCAATCAGAAAAGCTCATTTGTCACTGCAGTTCTGTAGCAATGCTATCTTCCCTTCAACTACACTGTCTTTTTATGACCAGAGAGATATTTACTGGTTTTCTAGTTGTGCTATATAATTGTGCCATGTTAGCACAGTCCAGAACATCAGGCACAAAGACAGAGAAAGCTAGACTGCTACAGAGACTCCTTCTCCATACCTGAACTGCACTCAGCCCTGCTCATAACAGTAGAATATTTGGTATATACTTTCTTTACTACGTTTTGATGCTACTATTTTAGAGGAGGAGGAGACTTACATTTGTATTGTTGTTTTGGCTTTCTTAGGCAATCATAACTCATGAATAGCTGTATACAAGAAAGACAGAAAGGGTCACAAAGTTTATGACACTCASTAATCACTCTTTTGTATTTGCAGAAATGTGGTCACATAGTTTGACTTCAACATTTCCTGTGCTCTGCAGTGAATATAGCATTATTACTCATCTTTTTTATGTAGTGACATTACCAATTTCTCTGATGAAAAGAATACAATAGTAATCCTAAACACTTAGATTAACATTAACCTGTTGCCTGCTGAAGAGACTTTCTATTACTTCTTATAGCATTTCAAAACGTTTCTGTTTAAATGAATAGGGCAGCACTCAGTGAAGATTTTGATTCCTTAGACTTTTCATTTTCTTTTTCTCCATAAACAGGAGAGAGATTAACACTATCTAGACTGTAAGGACAAATTATCTGTGGAGTGAATTTATTTTCTTTATGTAGCTTATTGTTTGTGAGTGAAAGAAATAAGGATTTGATTTACATGTAGGCATTATTTCAATTAGAAAGAGTTTGGGTTTTTTATTGTTTTATTATTATTTATTTTAGTGTCTCCAGGATAGAGTAATTATTAGCAGATAACCTGGAGTATTTTTAGTATTCAGCAGCTGAATGCTTCAGTTTAACTGTGATAGGACACACAATTTCACAACAAGTGAAATTGTTTCTTATCTCTAACCATAACATACTATTAGGAAATGTATTTTAAAACTTAGAAAAGAGTAAAAATCTTTATTTTCAGATCACCTAGACCTTGCCTACAATGTTGCTTCAACAACACAGTTACAATGAGATCTACAGGGATAAATGCAGTGAGCAATTGATATGTCTCCTCCTCACATTTTAAGAAAGATATTCATGTGGAAGGTGCCTTCATAGTCTTCTGGGGTTCCTTTCACTGTCCCTGGCAGGAAGATTTGAAAGTTCCTTTACCTGTAAATCCTAAAGTAGACTTCGTTAGGAATTGTTTTGTTATGTCTTAATATTACACACAAATACAAAAGTAAAAATAATACTTATTTATCTTGAAAAATTATCTACATACTGCTAGTTTACAAGAAGATTAAAAATAAGCAGGTAAAAAGTCATTTTTAAGAAAAGTTTTCCATTTTCAGAAMATGTAAAAGTTATTGACATCAAATGTTACCCTGAATACAATGTAATTTCCATTTTAAACATAATGTAAATGCCTTTCTTTTTTCTCTTGTAGATCTAAGATACTAAGCATTTTCAAAACCTGTTGCCAGTGAAAATCGTTCCTCACTTATTCATTTAGCATCAGTTCTTAAGCAAAGACTTGGAGCAGTAGTTTCCATTTGTAAAATAGTAGTAATWATTATTATTATTATTATTATTATTATTGATATCCTCAGAATCATTTTTTTTTTCACACGCTTCCACAAAAGTAAAATTGCATCCATCTCTAGAATAAGAGGGGGAATTTCTTCCCTGTGAGAGTGACAGAGCACTGGCACAGGATGCCCAGAGAGGTTGTGGAGTCTCCTTCTCTGGAGACCTTCAAGGCCYGCCTGGATGCAACCCTGTCTAACGTGCTTTAGGTGACCCTGCTTGAGCAGGGAGGTTGGACTAGATGATCTCCAGAGGTCCCTTCCAACCTTACTGATTCTGTGATTCTACGATTCTAAGAGAGCATGTTGCCACTCTTAAGCACATAAGTAAATATACTGAGAGAGAATGTAGTCTACTGTTCCACCAATGAGATATTGATTTAATATTAGTAATCTACAAGATCACCACTCTAAATTAAACCTAAAAGAGTGACTAGTTTCTTACAACACATAAGGGACTCCAAGTCAATAATAGGAATATATGACATTAGCATAATACAAGATTCAAGATACCTCACAGATGTTAATTATACCTCACAATAACCCTTGTAACTACAACTCAAAYTATCCCGGAATAGTTTCAGTCCTCTATTCACATACTGCAAACAGATATATAAGGAGGGTGAACAAAACATACCTTTCCCCTTTGTAGCAGACTTGAAAGAGGTATAATAGATCTGATAGAAGCTCTGTCTATGGAGCATAAATATAAACGGCGCAACAGCACCAGTTTTAATAACACTTAAGCTGAACTATAAGAGACAGCTTGTGCAAAATTATTCCTGTGACCCAGCAATACCAGCCCTGTTTCTCCCCATTCCATTACGGATAGGTAGGGAATGAAGCCAGACAAGTTTTTAAACAAATGTCAGTCCTAGGCATGTTTTTTTCTTGAGGGGAAGAAAAAAAGACATGTTTTTAAAGAGGTTTTTCAACTTCCAAAATCATACTTGCTTCAGGAAAATTAGTCTTCTGATCTTTTCTTCATATATATCTTCATTGATATCTTCAATGTCCTTCTTTCATCCCAAAGGAATGAGAAAAGAAAAACGCAATTAAAAAGAAAAGCAGAAGAGGAGAGAAAGGAAGAGGAGATAGAAAGGAAAAGAATCAAAAGCATGATTTTAAATGCAGGTAGAGAATATTGTCTCTCAAATGGAAAACTCAAATTTTAAAAGCTGACATAAATTTTGAAATTTAAAAAATATAGATGTTTGCAAAACTTTGCATTTATTTATGAGGTTTTGCTGTGCACWGATACATTACATTAGTCGCACCCTAAGGAAAAGAGAGTGGATTCAGCTTCCCAGACTTATGCAAGCACGAAGGAGACCAGACACTCCTGAGACATCCAAAGAGGCCACTATCTCCTGAATATCRTTGCCCTCCATTGCAGTATCTATCTTTAATCTAATTATCTCATTCAGGAATAACTGGAAGCACTAGAGTAGGACTAGAAACTAGTACTCCATAATTTTCTAAAGCCTTACTTGAATTACTGGACTATTCTGTTCCTTACATCCCTTTTTGATTACAAAAGAAGTGACATGGTTATTTCAAGTTGTGCATTTAATTTTATGATCTTTCTCTGTGTAGCTCCATGAAAGTATGAAGTGGAGAATGATCTTTATTTATTTTTATTTTTTAAAATATATTTATTTTATTTTTAAACTTGGTTGTTAAACAGGGGTTTGCCAGTTTACCCTCACATTAGCATTTTTTTCCCCCTGACTGGGAGAAGTAGGCAGCTACACCCCTGCTCACCATGGCAACAGAAGAATCTAGCAGCAGACCCAGGATACAAAAAAGATAAGAATAAAAAARGCTTGAAAATATCCCCTGATACTAAAATTTGTTTTGTTTTCACAGCAACACACTGTGCAATTGAAAGAAGAAGGGAGCTATCTACCTATATTTCAGTTGGAATCACCCAGCATGGGGGGAGTACATAAAAGAGTGCGTATGTTTGCATATTCACTGGAGTATGTTAAGGGTAGGTGGCACTTATTTTCAAAGCATATTTTGACTGCTGAGGGAGGATTAGATGTTGACAATAACATGTTAGTGGTTGTTTCTATGGAAGAGAAGATGTCCATATGTACTGGATGAAAGTCTCAGAAAATTCATTTGAAAAATTTTCCTTCTGTTTCTGGGTTGGTGCAATAAATATAACTGTTGACAAATATTTATCAGCATGTGTAAGCATATGGAAAGAATAAATCAAAGTCTTTCAATCACTGTCAGAAAGAAGACAGGCACTGATGAGTTTGCTAACAGCATAGCTAAATGCTATATAAGCAATATCAGCCACCTGGGTTATAATTTCTTAGAACAACAAAGAATTTGAGTTTATAAGAATAATTATATATTGTTTACTAAAGGAAGGAATTTTAAATGTTATCTGGGCACAAAGATTAAAACAATCATAAAGTATGTTGTTGTTTTACTGAGCATGAATCCACATCTATTGGCAAACAGGAATGCAAAAAACCATGCTGGCTCATCTTATAAAAGAAGGAGTCACTATCAACACTCACATGTTATAAAAGTCAATGAAAAACCCTTCTTCATTTCTGTGCAAAAATTATTTGTTCCATATAAGTAAGGAAGTCAGTCTGACATGAATCATTCTAATCACAACAGACAGTCTTATTTGGAATTTTTCTTTTTTTTTTTCCCCATAAAACTAGTTAAGTAATCCACCATTCTTAATGAGAGAAGACAGTGTATAAAATAACTTTCGTTGTTTACCATCAGTTGCAAGTGACCTCTAAAACAATTTTCCACCACATTTTAAAGGCAATTTATTCTACATAATAAAAACAAACTCTGTTAAGATACTCGCTGCTGTCCAGAGTCCAGCTCACAAACTCCTTGTGCACTCAGTAGACCCATTGAAATGCCATATTTGCTTCCACATRCACAATCCACACAGTCTTCATGCAAGTTAACCATGCAGAAGGAAAGTATTGGTTGCCCAGATCTAACGCAATACAAGAGAGATGCAGAGAGGTAGCATAGTTGGATTCAAGAGCCGGAATGCACACCTATGTCTACAGCACAGATGACAAGTCATTGTCAAAAAGTTAATGGTCATGGTTTTTCCCTGTGCAAAGGCTATGTACACTTCAATTTGTATCATCAAGTGTGATGAGCCAGAAAGTAACGGCCATGTGTTGAGAAATATCAAATGAATTTTTATTTACTTCTCTCAACATTCAGCTCACTACATGTTAATTTTGTAAACCATTTCTCTGCTACAATTTAATCTCTGATTCTCTGGTTTTCTCTTTCTCAGTGGCTGTAAATTATAGGATAATGGAAGACAAAACCAACAGAATGGAAAAAGCAGAACAAGGGCTACAAAAATTTAAGCCATGGTTGAAGACAATCAAAGGCAAGTATGGCTGAAACAGAAGAGTGGAAGAGTTTACATTGATAAGGAATGGTAAATATAAAAATGTTGGAGCAGTACTGTAAATTAATGATACAACATATTTGCTAAAAAAGAAAAGTATTATGGAAAACAGAATGTTTGTGTAAAAACAACTTTAAAGAGCAGTGAAAAATAGTTAATATTCACGTGGTTTTGAAACAATGTTCTATATCTCCATGCAAATTCTGGTGTAGATTAAAGTCCTGAGGGACAAAGGTATTTGTCAGCTCTCAGATGTGAAATCAGCTTTGAATGTCTAAGTTAAAGGCATTATCATCTTCTTCGCATTAAAGAGAATCAACGCGTAATACTAAAACCAAAGGAATAACTTGCCTCTGTGATCCAGAAGCAATGAGGTAGAACTTAGGGGTGAAGGCAGCCTAGGTGGTACAGAAATCTGTGAAATGTTCATGAAACATCTCTACCTRCAATAGAAGAGGGCTAAACTTGATGGTTTATGTTGATGCATGTCTGATCTACTTTTTTGTGTTTCTTTCATCTTTTCCTTTTACTTAATATTTACAGTTTATTTTAATGATAAATCATTATCACTCAGTCATGGGAGGATGACTAACTGGGACATCATCTCAAATTGGTTTTCTGAACACTAAAGAAGCACTTATATGGCAGCTTTTAGAGTGTTAAAAGTAAAGATATATTTGCTTAGATTTTACCATAAACAAATCAGGAATATAAGTAAAAACTTCAACTCTGATCTTGTAAATACTTTGTTACTACGAGTTCTATAGTAGTTAGTGTCACCTGGTATATCTGTATTTCCATCAAGTGTAGCCCTACACTACCTTCTCTACAGTTTCCAAAGGTAGTATTGAATAATCAGCTTATGTCACTAAGTTTTGCAATACTCATATTTATATAGGAAGAATTGGACTTATATTTCCTGTTTTTCCCCCATTAGCTAAAAAAACAATCTATTTTTTCTAATGGTAAGTTACATCATATCTGTACCATGCCAAAAATAAACAATTCTCTTTCTTATTGCCTCACCCTATCAGTAGTGTAGCAGTAAGTAATCTGAGGAAAGTCTTCAGTCTGGTATTCTAGGATGAGTAATGAAATATAAGAGATTTCTATATTCTCTTTTTCTGGTTTTAGGATGCTAATAGTATTTGCCTGGAGATACCTTAAACTACTTCAACTATTTTATTTTAAGTCACCTTTATTTTTGAAAATTGAATTCTCTGTGTTTTAAATTGACACTGAAGATGAGAAAAGGGAAAAATAAATTCAGATATATATAGTAAAATTTCAAAAAGCGTAGAAATTGTATTTTATTAAAAAAACACAAGAATTTATCTCTAAAAGGAACAAAAACATTTGCTGGAAATTTGCATTCATGTTATTCCCCTTTCATCATATGAAATGACATCTCCAAATGCCTCAGGCCAAATCTAATAGAAACCAAAGGAAAAAAAATTGATAAAGAAATTAAAATCTAATAAAGTATTATGATAGAATTTTTGTAAGTGATCAGCAGTGTGTTGAGTTGTAAAGAATACTCATCACAGTTGCTATGACTGGTTATATTCCCTCCAACACAACTATCTAACCCAAGGCTAGACTGCTTTGAAATTTGAAAACAAGTTTCTGAGCATCAGACAGTGCATTTATTTTCATAAACAGCTTTAGCATGTGAGCATGCATATGAACTAAATTAAGCAATGTGCTGCCTGCAAGGTTTCTTATTTATAGGTGCACTTTTCCAGAGTTTAAATTGTTTTTTAAATGAATGATACTCAGCAGTACAGCTTCAGTACAGATAAACAAAGAGTGCAAGTCAGATCCTCATTTGTCATGAATCAGTGTAACTCCACTGCGTCCTTAACTTTGTATCAACTGAGATTATACCCCTAAAAAACCCCCAAAGTTTTGTTCAGAGCCCAGGAATTCTAAAACCTTTACATTTGCCCCGCTGACATTATTATTTCTTGTGTAATAATCAAATTGCAGTTGATTATAGAAATTAATTCAGCATGGAACTTTGTCCTTTCTAGTAGAAATGAAGCAGAGTACCAATTCTTATTTCAAAGATACCAAAATAGCCTCTTTTTTTTTTTTTTGGACAATATCTACGTATAGAATTCCTATGTTTTAAAATGAATGTTCCAAAACTTTAGAAAGGAGGAGGCAAGTTTGGGCTCCTGATTGTTTTATATTTATTTCTACATTTCCTTTTTCCTTTCTTTTCTTCTTCTTTTACTATACTTTATTCACAGCCACTATTATGACATTAAGGAATTTTTTTTTAAAAAAAGTAGCAGTCAATAATTCTGTATTTTTATGTTATATTTGGACTTTCTTTTGAAGTATTATTATTACTATCATCATCACCATGGTCATCATCATCCCTTCTCATAGTCTGAATTACATACTATTCAATGTTATTTGCAGAATATATTTGACTATAATTTTTGAGTGGCTACAATAAGATATCAAATTTCATTTTTTTCCATAAATTTGTTCTCTATTATCTGGTTAATATTCAAGCATCACTTCCTCCAAGCTCAAGAGTGATGCATCCCTATGAGTAAGAAGTCTAACAAAGGCGGCAAATTTCCTGGCAAAACTCAGGAGGAAGAAGAAAGTACACAGAATGTAGAAGAGGGGACAAGCTACTTGGGAGAAATACTGGGGAGGCTGCTCTCCATCATCTTTGAAAGGACATGGAGAACCAGAGAGATACCTGAAGACTGGAAGAAAGCCAATGTCACTCCAGCCTTCAAGAAGAGCAAGAAGGAGGACCCAAGAAATTACAGGCCAGCCAACCTCACTTGCATCCCTGGAAAGATGATGGAACAGCTCATTCTGCATACCATCTGCAAGCATATGGAAGAGAAGAAGGTGATCAGGAGTAGTCAGCATGGATCCACCAAGGAGAAATCATGCTTAACCAATCTGATAGCCTTCTAGGTTAGAAGACTGGCTGAGTAGATGAGGGGAGAGCAGCAGATGCTGTCTACTTTGACTTCAGCAAGGCGTTTGACACTGTCTGCCAGAACATCCTCCTAGATAAGCACGGGAAGGGTGGGTCAAATGAGCGAACAGTGAGGTGAATTGAGAACTGGCTGAAAGGCAGAGCTCAGAGGGTTGTCATCAGTGGCAYGTAGTCTAGTTGGAGGCCTGTGGCTAGGGGAGTTCCCCATGGCTCAGTATTGGGTCCCATCCTGTTCAACTTCTTCATCAGTGACCTGGATGAGGGGACAGAGTGCCTCCTCAGCAAGTTTGCTGATGATACCAAGCTGGGAGGAGTGGCTGACACACCTGAGGGCTGTGCTGCCATTCAGAGAGACCTGGACAGGCTGGAGAGTTGGGCAGAGACGAACCTCATGAAGTTCAACAAGGGCAAGTGCAGGGTCCTGCACTTAAGGAGAAATACACCAGTACAAGGTGGGGGCTGACCTTCTGGAGAGCAGCTCTGCAGAGAAAGACCTGGGAATCCTAGTGGAGAATGTGCCCTTGTGACCAGGAAGGCCAATGATATGCAATGATATGTGCATTAGGAAGAGTGTTGCCAGCAGGTCCAGGGGGTGATCCTGCCCCTCTATTCAGCCCTCATGAGGCCACCTCTGCAATACTGCATCCAGTTCTGGGCTCCCCAGGACAAGAGAGACATGGAGCTACTGGTAAGAGTCCAGTGTAGGGCTACAAAGACGATCAGAGGGCTGGAGCACCTGCCCTGTGAGGAACGGCTGTGAGAGCTGGGCCTGTTTATCCTGGAGAATAGAAAACTGAGAGGAGATCTTATCAGTGTCTACATATATCTTAGGGGAAGGTGTCAACGGGATGGGGCCGGACTCTTTTCAGTGGTGCCCAGTGACAGGACAAGAGGCAATAGGCACAAACTGAAACACAGGAAGTTCCGCCTGTAAATGAGGAAGAACTTCTTTCTTGTGAGAGTGATAGAGCACTAGCACAGGTTGCCCAGAGAGCTTGTGGTTCCTCCTTCTCTGGACATGTTCAAAACCCACCTGGATGTGATCCTGGGCAATGTGCTCTAGGTGCTTCTGCTTGAGCAGGTGTGTTGGACTAGATGACCTCCAGAGGTTCCTTCCAACCTCAACTCCTCCGTGATTCTGTGATTCTGTGATACATGAGGTTATTGTTCATCAAGAATCCATGGGCATCATAAACCAAATTTAGCTACAGAGGACCAGCAGCATCATGCAATATGTCTCTGACAGCATACCAGAACTGACAGAAATGTAATCTCTCTCCAACCATCAGCCATTGCTGATTAAAGTATCTTTCCTGATCTTTGGAAGTATCCAACAAATTTAGTGAGTATCCAGTAGAAATTTGGAACTTTTTGAGAAACTAGACCTAGTATTGACATATGGGCAACAACTTATGAAGTTATTGTCTCTTAAAAAAATGACAAGTATGGCTCAGTAAAAATATGAATTAAATCACCTTTTCTCTATTACTCTCTGAACATGACCAATTTTTAACTTTATCTATTCCTTTCACATAAATCAACCTTAGCATCCTGAAACTGGCATTTCTAACAGGATGATTTGCTCGGTTTTCCTCAGTTAATAGGCAAAGTAGATTAAGTGGAAAGCACTAATGGATGAAATACCTGAAAAGATCTTGGTGGGAGTAGTCCTCCATCATTGCCTACGCTTGGTGAAATACTAAATTAGAGACAGTTAGAATGGTGTCTAGTGAAAGAGGAAACTCAGATGATACGGTTATACCTGTCAGTACACTGTAGACCCCACCAGCCCTCTCTGTCCTTGTCCACCTTAAGGCTGCCTAGCTCCAGGCTCCCATCTCAACTCAGCCTGGGGCCCTCAGTCCCCACCCTGCAATGATGCTGCAGTGCTGGAACATGTTCTCTGCTTATTGTGACTTGCTCCCTTAACTTTACAAATTGATCTGGGACTTGACTCATTATCCCACCTTGCCTGATAATCACTAGGCTGTTGGAGGAACCCCTTAAAACCATGACCCTGGATGCATGTGGATGCTGTGGGTTGGCGACCTGCTGGGGGTGACGGGGTAGGGGGGAGGGGGGTCACTACCCTGCCTGCACGGTGATCACCTTGGCCATCAGCTTGTTGACCCTTGAGGAGCAGCCCTGCTCTGCATCCTCCATGATGWTAACTAGGAAAAGTATACAGAGAGACATTGAAAGAGAACAAGAAAATAACCATACAGCTGAGTAACTGAAAGCTCAGCAAAAGACAGTTATCCAAGAAAGAAAGAGGGAGATCAAGCAAGCAAGTGAGAATGGAATTAGTTTTATCTTTGCTTTCACAGTTTCACTGTACCATCACTGATACTGATTCAAGATTGAATGACTTCCAAGTTATTTTCTCAGTGACTTGTTGTGGTTTGTAATTGCCCTTCACAGAGAAAAGTTGAAACAAATAACTATTTGGCAAGTAAAAAGTGCTCCTTAAGTAAGACCATAGGCACAGAAAACAAAGATGGGATAGAATACATTTCAAAACCAAAGGAAAAGAAGTCTCAAGAAGCAAACTGAAATTTGGGGTGTATGAATTAGGGTCTCTGAGAAATGAGGAACCAAAGGAGGTTGTAGATAGAAACAAGAAATGCTTAACAATATACCTACAGAATGACCACAGAGTACAGCTAAATTTAAAAAGTATAAAAGAATGAGACATAACTTTGCCCCTGCATATAGTAAAGCTGCATCAGTGCAATGTTTTGTTTAAAATGATTTGCAATAACTGTAATTCCTTTTTCTTAAAAGAAAGAAAAGAAAAGAAAAAAAAGAAAAAAAATACTTTTTTACCCTACTCAGGCTTAATACCACAGCAGAAATGCTTTGTCAAGCAATGTGAAATAGAAATTTCTGTCCAGACTGGTAGTAACTGGTTTAATTCTGAGAGATTATGGTATTTCAGAGCATTCAGCCTAAGACTATCCATTGAGCAGGTAGGCTGTGATTCTGGAAGAGAAGATAACATCAGATGAACAGAGATCAGAGTATCTGCTGTTCTGGGGGTTGGGTCTGTGTTTTGGAAAGTCACATTTGCTCCTGCAATTCATACTCCAATTATAAAGAAAAGTTAAATTTCCAAAAAGTGCACTTAGGGACTGCCCTCACTGCCAAAGTATTCCATGCAGAAAGCCTCAGAAAGCCTCGGGGCAGTTTATGTGGTTTTATATTTTTTGTATGTTTTACTCTGTTTTTTTTTAACTTCAATGAAACCTCAAGTAAGTAGGCTATTTTCATTGCTTCCCCTTCCCAAGGAACAGAATACCGAGTGGAAAGTTTTTCATTTCTGCCCCCTTCCTATTAGTCTAACATTTCTCATTGTTATCGGCCGGTCCGTTATCTCCTCCACCTCTTTTTTGTGTTGAAATCACTGTCATTTCAGTGTGAGTGGAGTCATATGGTTACTGTCATTCATGATGTCCTTGAAGCACAAGGGCTGCTAATTGGTCCAGCTTGACTAAAGTGGATATGCKACACGATTTTCTCATTCTTCTATGGTTAGGACCTGGTCTTCAGGTCTACAGGCCCAGGTCTTCAGCTGGAAGCAGCATTCAGCTATTCACGAGGCTACACTATGTGGAAAAGAGCAGGTAGTTGGCATCGCAATGAAAGCAAACAACCGTATCACCCACCCGTGTGTAGAAGCCCTGTGGTCCAGATAGCTATTTTGCTTGAAAGCTGGAGTCACTCTCCACAGTGATTGATTTCCCCTCTTAAAAAAGAGAAAGAAAATAAAGTAAAAGAAATGGTTAATCGAGACTTTACTTTTGGCGGACCTTTTTCTCCAGCTTATTGCTCCAGCTGATTGTATCACTTTTTGAAGCTCAAACTTGACCAGTAGTTTCTTGTAATTTCAACAGAAATGTGGTGAAATAAATATGGAATTTCAATAGTCAGAGGCACAACTGATAGTCAGATTGATACAGATACAGAGATAGTCAGTCTCTATGTAATACATTATGGTCTGAGGTTTTTTGKTTTTTTTTTAAACAATCTGTAAGTAATTTCATAAAATCTTTACATCATAAAAGATGGAAGTGAAAAATTTGTGTGTGTTTAAATTGAAAAAAGTTCAAACACATTGAAATAATTTTCAGTAAATGTGAGTATGTTTCTAGACTTTAAAAAGGAGAATATCAAGACAAGTCCTCCACTCTTACAGACATTTCTGTGCTTCACCTCTCATGAAGACAAGTATCTTAGGGAATAATTAACTAACAAAAAGAAATGTCAGTATCTTCTGGATTTTACAAGGAATAATATTTTCTATTCAATTGAAAAGCAGCATATCCAGCATGAATATAACTTTTTTTTTTTTTTTTTTTTTTTTTTTTTTTTTTTTTTTTTTTTTTTTTTTTTTTTTTTTTTTTTTTTTTTTTTTTTTTTTTTTTTTTGCAATATAGTTTGGGGCATTAAAACATATTGTCATTCCTTTTTCTTGCATTATTTGGGAAAAATATTTCTTACAAATCTGCAGTTATATTTCTCCATATGCAAATAGATATGCTCTCCACAAATAGTAGTAGATATTAATAGATAGTAATGAATACACACGTACACCCACATAAACCTTGTATCACTTTTAAAACTTTTCTGTATCTTATGCAATAGAGCAGACGAAGTCCTAGTTGCCACACATATAGTACAGCCTAAGATACCTTTTTTTTTTTCATTCTCTCCACAGAGAGAATACTGCTGCATAATATTTGCAGCAAGTGCCATATGGACAAAACAGTACCTGGTAAAATTTTGGACAACAATTAACATAAGCACAGCAGGAGATCCCAACTGTTGACCCCTAAAAGGTGGTTAATCAACAGCATATGTGTTTATTTATCCCAGCATGCCCTTTTAATTAACAGTTCTGAAAAGTGTACTTTTTAATGAACATTTTTTATAAGGTATTGAGAAAATTCTAAATAGTGTAAATGAAACTCCAGCTTGAAACAAAATAATTGCATTATTTTTTTAAGAAAAAAATATACCAAGAAGTCAGCTTCTGAGAAATGTTAGTACTGACTTCAAACAATGCTGGAGTAGCAATGTTATCTGGAACCAGATCTGGGGGGTAAAAAAAAAAAAAAAAAAAAAACACAAGAAAAAGAACCAAAA
>NW_028186668.1:3025945-3070958 GCF_003343005.1 Rhea americana
CCAAACCTGTGTTTTGTTTTGAGCCCACTCTCTAAATAACATGTGATAGTTACTTTCAAAGCTGCCAGTAGAAGATACTTGATAATTGGGTAGGTTGAAAGGAAGACAGGTAACAAAAGTAAACAGTGATATCAAACTAGACAAATGAAGCAAGAACAAACAAATGAACGTACTGCTCAGGACTAATAACCATACAAGAGAAATAATAAACATRCAAGGTTATATTTTATAATATGTCTTTACTAATGCAATGTGAATAGTTAAAGGGAAAAGAAATGGGAATCCAAATTGTCTGGTGGTATAAATCAGGGTGACTACCTTCAGAAAACTGTTTTACAAAGATCTTCAAAAACATAATATCTAGCTCTTTTTAACTGAAGAAATTCAGAGAAATAAAAAAACAAAGACTCTCTCTTTTTCCTGGATCTTCTTTAACTAAAAAGAGAAATATTTTTTCGATAATATTAGATCAGCTTATAATGCCTCATAATGTGCTTTTTGTAAATTACATCCTAAAGATGTTTAGCTCTTGTGAGCTCTTAAGGATTTCAAGCACTTGTCGTTAAGAAGCCGCACAAACTGAAAAAGTACAGAACATCTTGGAATATATTCATACAATGGCACTAGTTCTCAGGGAAGAATTCTACTCTGGGTTAACAGCAATTGCTACAGCATACAAACTAATATGTATATTCATATATATATTCATAAATATRAATATATTCATATTTATTCAGTAGGAGAATCTAGTTTACCCTAGGAGGCAGAAACATGAAATTATTTCACTCTTTTTTCAGCATACTATGCCAGAAAGCCATTTTTTCCTCTTAGAAAATAATTTCCTGGTACTAAGAGTATTAGTCTCCTTGGCTGATATCCTTCATTGCCCTACAGAAGAATGCAGATTCAAAATGTAATGAACATTATGTCAATTCCAAAATGCAGTTATAGGGACAACCTTCTAAAAATGCTTACTAAAGAATCTGATAGTCAACTGAGATTAAACTGTGTAATACGTTGCAGTTGCCTTCAAAACCAATAAAAAAAGCTTTCTACTCTATCACTGGCTTGATTTGACACACAAAAAATAAGAGAAAATATAATTAAAATAATTCCTCGTGACTCAGCCTGCTTTATGTGTTAACGAAACAGCCAAAAGCTGAGGAGTCAGCTAGAAGTAGTAGAAACAGTTCACTTGGAGGAGAAGGGACTCGTGTAGGGACTGTCATCTCTTTGTCCTTTGAATACCACACAAAAGCAGCTCAAAGTGGCATTTTTTTTYTAGAATGCTAACCCTTGCAGCTCTGCAAAACTGATAGGCAACATAACCACATGTCACAAAACTTGCAGGGATGAAAAGATATCCTGATAGCCATATATACACACTACCCTTTGCAGCACCCTTCATTGTTTCATGTATTTGAAATTTTGGAGAAAGACTGTTGAGGAGCACCTGTAAAGAGTATGATTAAACACTGGGTATGATTTATAACTTCTGAGTAAACGTGAATGTCTTCAGCTATGCAGATAGCACAGTGAAAGTATTTTTGAATCTGCAGGAGGGAGGAAAAGAAAGAAATAAAAGAACTATGCTGTTTAAATTATACCAGCTATCAACCTCCAGCACACTGAAGACCAACTCTTGTAAAAAAGACAAAAAAAGCCACAGATTAGTACAGAATGTTACCGCAACTGAACACCTAATTCCATAAAACTAAATACAGTATCCTTATATATACAGAGAAAATAAAATCTTTTGTGACAATTAAGCTAAGTGATTCATGTAGAGCTATTGATTTGATTTTCAAACTAAAATCAAAGTTTAGAAAAATCTTTAGTCTTGGACTCTCTCTGCCATTGCTGGTAGTGTGTCTTATTTTGAAAAAAATCTTTCTACTCTATTAGAAATTATTGCTATTTTTGGTTTTTTTTTAATACTGGAGAGTAAAACAAAAACTACTTGCTAAAGTAGAGATATGCTCCATAGTATGCATTTTAATGATATAAGMATGGTTTTAAACAAAAATGAAACAAATATAATTACATCTGGCTTATATATATAGACTGCTATCTCAATAAAAAAAACATCTTGRGTCAGACCTTCATCTAGAATAAACTGCTTCCTTAGTACTTGCCGCATGAAGCAGGCCACAGATTATTATAAATTCCATCCTTTCTTTTTGATCATTTCTAAGGAATGAATAAATGTCTAAGAGTTATTTTAAGCCTGGGCACGGCTTCTGATTTGTACAAAATGTTTCTTGTCTATGTATGCACCCTGACAGCCACATTAAGCAACCTAATGTAAAAGATTCCAAAGATTAGTCCAGTCCAAAGGCATCAAAAGTAAAATTCAACCCTGAGCTGCTTTCAGTCCGGTTAAGGAGAAATTTGCTCCCAAGACTAAAAGTAAAGAGCTAGGAATGGCATATTTAACACCTCAAATCTGCAAGTAGAGTAGAAAAATAAAGGGCTAGATTTCATTTTCAGCAGTGTTGAAGGAGCCTGGACCCTAGTCCTTCCTGATGGTTTGAATAGCCAGAACAAAGGGTTTAGCAAATTCCTGCCATAGCAAATGATCCCAGTATATGGCTTGTAGGAATAACATCTCTGAATACAATGAATTGTAACAAAAAAATATAGTCAAGTTATCTTTATGATGATGCAGCAACATACATATATATACTTCATAGTACAAAGTCTGTATATTTTTAAATGTAATAAATCATCATTTACATATTTTAGTACTACAGCTCTGGTTTTTAAGGGTTTTTACACATACATTTGTTGAGAGGAGGGGGAGACAGCATTTTCTTTAAAATTATGGAGTTTGGGAGTTAGCCAAGCAAAACTTTGTGAGCTTTCATGTAACTAATTGAAGTTAGACATTGTTTTCATTAAACTCTCATCAACTTCACAATTTGTTTATTTTCAAATGAATGTTTCAAGTGCTGTAGATGTGATGGTTAGGTCTCAGAGAGGGAATATCAGCCTTCACATCTGATTCATTTGATGTGTTGCATCTTTCTGATACTTACTTGCAGAATACACTTGCCTTCTGTAATTCTAGTGAGATTTTTTGGGTGTCTTTCATTACRCAGCTATCATTCATCTCACTTTCTGGTGACTAAAAATCATCTAGAAAATTATTGCTAAATGTTTGTATGATTTTAATGAAAGTAGGCAACCTTGCATGATGGTTAATATATATTGACCACTATAAAAGATTTCACATTAATATAGACTCACATTGTTCATTTTATTTGCTCTTCTGCATCTTCAGATTTTCAAAATCTTCTGCTTAGCAATAAGATTTCTAATTTTTAAAGGAAAAGTTACAGTATACAAAAGAGACAGATGGCTTTTGTCTTTCCAAAGATAAGATGATTTTTATCTGAGGAGATACTGACCTGTCAATTCAGAATTTGTCTTTCATTCTAAGTACAAAGATGATGTGTATATGAAGATATAGTCTAGGAAGATTTATCCTGTTTCACATATTTGAGCATTCATTCTACTTGTCAGGGTAAATCCATGGAAAGGATTCATTTTATTATTATCTACTTTGGGTATATATTAGTATTATCATTTGTCCTAAAATGAGGAAAAGACAAACATGCTTCAGTGTGGAGTGGACATGGTACAAAGCAATAAGAACAGTTATGCAAACTGTTGTGAACACCAAAATGTGGTAAATAAACAAGAGATTAAAAAAATACGCATATCTTTGTATAAAAGACAGAAAACTTGTGCAGAAGAGGGAATGAGCAAACAGATACTGATGGCTAAATATTTTTCTTAGATAAATGAAAATTATTAATCATCTTTAATCATTTGAATTTCCTAATGAAACTAATTATCCTAAAGTCTTTTCAGTAATGGGGAGGACTAATTTACTTCCATGTTTAAATCAATTTATGTCACTTTAAGGTAATCATTTTCCCATATCTGCCTTACATTTTGACATAGAGATCTTGGAGAGCTTCTAGTTCTTAAGAGCAACTCCTGAAAAATAAGTATGTGTAAGTACATAGCCTTCACCTACTAGAAGCTGATGAGAATTCCCAGGAGTCAGTAGGGAAATACCAATCAAAAACTAGTGTGATCATTTAATCAAGATGTTTTTAACCAACATTTAGTACTAATGTTGTTGTTTCTTGTTATAAGCACACATTTATGTGAACTATGCATGGTAACCTACCTGCATGGCTACTTACAACTCTGCATAGCAAAAACAGAAAATTCTTTCACACCTCCGATTTCCTTGGTTAGTAGTAAAGATACTATATCTGCTGACAGAAAAAAATAGGTGATGCATAATCATATAGCCTATTTCATAAACTAATCAAGAACTATTTTAAAAAAACAAGCTTATTTTTTTTTTCTTGCCATTCCCACTGGAAGCGGTCTCCAGAAACTGTTTCCTACGATTCTCCATATGGTTGGAGATTTGAAATTTCAAGCTTGAGTCTATTCTTTATCAGCTCATAGTCATTTTTTCTCTTACCAATGTCATCCTTTAAAGAAATCTTTCCTCTTCTGGTGCTTACTGCTGGATTCAACCACATGCATTCTCAAACATTGTTTTTTTGAATAAATAAGTCATATATTTTAGATTCACAGAAAATATACTCTCCTTTTTCCTAGCCATTTGAAAGACATTTTCCAAACCTATTCCAGTTAGAATTTGAGGGTTCTTTTTAAACTGAATGAAGGGAATTTAACTGTTTTCAGATGAATATTGCAATAGCACTAGATCTTCTTTATAACAATATTACGACTGATAAATCTTAAGATTGTCTCTGCCATTTTCACAGTTATATTGCACTGACATCTGACTGCCCTCTATGGCTGAATACTAACTTCTTTTTTCCCTCTTCCTCAATTACTTCACCCCAAATTCCCGTTTTACAATAGAAATAAATATGATCTCTAATTGGATGATATCATACTTGATAATAATATCATTTCACTGCATTTTTGCTACACTTATCTTTGAATGACATTTCTACTTTTCACATGTTGACAATATAGCTCATACTTTTCATGGCAAAAACTATTACCAGAATGCTACTWCTCCTATGCTGCAGTCGATAATGAACATATTAAATGACACTTTCCTCTCTGGCAATTCTCAAGTAGTACATTACTAAATTCTTTTCAATTCAATAACATAATCCTTACACTAAATCTTTGTGTGTCCTACAATTCTTAGACTAATCTTATTATCTTCATCAGTTTAACCAGTAATGTTGTATGCTCTTTGGTCCCTTCCAACCTTAACGATACTATGATTCTATGATTCCATGATTCTTTTTCTAGAAAATTACATACTTTACCCGAGAAAATGTCAAGTGAGTACAGAAAGATAGAATTTATATATAAATATATATTTTTTTTTACATCTTCCTACTTAATCCCATGACTGATAACTCAATTTTATTTCTTTTTTAAAGGAAAAGAAATCCCACCTATTCTGAAACATTTGTATTACTGTATGAAGATAAGTGTATTTGTTATGTACGCACTCCTGACCTTCTTTAAAGAAAACTTGCCATTTCCTATTTTTCAGCCCTATAGTAGTATCTAATAAAAAATAGAGTTATTAAAAATCTTTACCATTGGACCACCTGCTAGCAATAGCAGTGAAGTGTCAACTTCTGTTGAGAAACACTCACAACTAGCAAGACTGTGAAACACTGGCTAGTTTTTCTAGCATGTGTTTTGGAGAAAAAAAAATATAAAAATTATATTTTCTCATTCATTGAAAAACTGTCTCAGGAGCTTTGACTAATCACTGCAGTTCTCTTCTAAATGCAGAATTCTCACTTAAGCTCCTAGTGATGTGAGTATGCAGCAGTATCCTCAGTGAGAGCATAAAGAAAGATTTTGTGTTTATCAAGGTAGAGAATGCAGCTGCAGTCTGGTTGGAGACTCACACAGATGCACAACTAACACAACGTCGTAACAGGCAGCGGTGTACAAGACGAGGAGATCTGAATACGGTGTGTGGCAGACAATAGGGGTCAGGGTTGATTTATCCTCTTTGTAAATCCTTACCTAGCAATAAGCTGATATTAAGATAAATAAATAAGACGTGCTTTGTTTATATATGTAAACAAACTCGTACGTCTCCTCAAATTGAATCCAGCCTTTTCTTGAATCAGTGGACTGCCCTGCTACTCATTTCAGCAGGGRTAGATTCTGCCATGTTACCAATACTTTCAGAGGAATTTGTGATACAGATCATCTGGTTAATTCTCAGACTTATACTCAAATTAGAATAAGCGTTTCATAACAAAACACCAAATTATGCAAATCAGCTTTCAATATTGTCTCCTATATAATAGCATTTGAAGTTAAGCAGATGTTYAAATTAAACACATACTTAAGAATTTTGCTGAATGTTGATGAAGTTAAGCATAAGCCCAGAACCTCTGCTGAGCTGAACAAAATCATTATTATAGATTGCTTTAATATGATCCAACATTCTACATTTTATAGTCAAAAGTCATGTTTAAAGATGACAATATAATTTGCCCAATAACAATGTATATTATTTTACCTATTTACAGAAGGATCACATAATAAATGTAACCATTAACTTTAGTGCTACATTATTTTTTTAAAATAAAATAAATTTGTATTTTAGATTTAGGTTATAGATTAAGATGTATTATATAGGCTGAAATTCATCTGGCCTTATTAAAACATAGTCCAAAGCCCAAAATATAGCTGCAAAGACAATAAATAASTTAGTCAACTACAATGTGACCAACACAATAACAATGCAGCCAGCTGCAWGCTGAATGTGGTAGAAACTTCTCAGCTATTTAAAGTCACTATGCATACACAGTTTCTCATCAACTATTTATAATTACTTCCTTTATTTATATTAAAGATAGGGAAAATATAACYGTGTCTGGCAACATTTTGTTTTAAAGAACAGGAAGTAGTTCAATAGGTAATATTACAAGTGTCCAAACAAATAAATACAGATTTCAATCTTTCAAACAATATCTCAGTTTTAAGAGGAAAGTTGTCAGTCTGCTTCATAGAAATTATGGAATTATAGTAACGTAAGGGTAAAAAGAACTTTAAGACATGCAAAGCAAAGTCAAGAATGTTGAAACTGTCCCCAATAAGTAGTGCTTCGAGMTCTCCAGTGAAGGAAATTAGTTAGGGAGCTGTTGCCAAATAAAAAAGAACAAATTCCAGCAGAAGGCTGGACAAGTGTGGAGGCTGTGGCAAAGATCTGTGGTCCAAATGTAAGTGGTCAGGGAGAAATACAAATCATCAAGCAAGACAAAGATCAGATGCATGACTTCTGGGAAAGCGGATTCTATAAGGAAACCAGGTGATTTTTTTTTTAACAGTTGTCTATTTCAGCATCTTCCTCTCATTAAACAACATATTCCAAAGTTTCATGCACATTTAAGTTGAATATTAAAAAGAAAAAATTATCTGATGAGGACAGAGTCCATGTCCGCCTGTCCTTCCATCAAAGAGTCCTTCCAATCAGCCTCCTCAAACAGAAACCTTTCATCTACTTCTGGTAGATCCCAGACTTCTTTATCAAACTGAGTGTAAGCAATCACTTTAACTTAAGTAATTTTGTAACCAATATATGTTCACAATACAGAAGCTACCTTCAGTATTTATAGACTGTTGGAAATGCTTCACTTAATGATATTTAGTCATCCAGTAGAAATTGTTTGTCCAGTTCATCTTTCCAACTAAATTGCATGGAAAATAACATGAAAAAAGTCTTTGATAATTTTAAACTGAAATATTATTTTTCTCAATGCTACTTCAATTTTGAAAATGACATTTTATATTTAAAAATGGGAAAGAGTAGAACAGTCTGAATCAAAGGTTATAAAATTAGTTTGGGAGAGGAATAGTGTAGTGGTTATCACATCTGCTTTACATGCTGAAGGTCCTGGGTTCAAGCCACAGTGGAACCAGCACCAGGAAATCTTTGGGAGGTTGGACTAGATATTCTCCAGAGGTCCCTTCTAGCCTTACTGATTCTGTGGTTCTGCAATTCCCCCTTCCCTTTTTGTGCTATTTTTTGAGTTGATTGAATTTGAATCCCAGAGAAATTCACGTCAAATTATATTTTGAATTAACTTCTGCTCATATACAGCAACATTTAGGTGTTGGACTTCTCTCTCTAAAGCACAAGCCTTTAGAGCTTGTTTTTTATAGGCCAGAGTGGAAGGGTTAGTAGCATGGCCAACCACTTCGTATAGTTACACACCTTCATCCAGCTGGCTCTTTCATCTTTTGGAGTACAGATGTGCATATGTGTATGTGTGTGTGTGTGTATGTGTGTGTGTGTGTATGTGTGTAGTGCCTCAACAAAGATTATACAAAACTGAAATTCAGTGAAGCATATAGAGGTCCGTTATATTAATTTGGGGCATATTACACCATCCTGAAATAGTGCAGCAGTGACTGGCAGCTAGCCAGACTGCCTAATGTGGAGAATTTCCCTTGTTAGGCGCCTTATTAAAGTTCTCAGCAGGGTTGCTGATTCATCTCAACATCAAATGAATAGCATCAGCCTTTACTCTAGAAAGCGATAACTAGTCTAACTGGATTGTGCCAAATTCTAGAAATATKCTTTCTTAATTTCCAAAGGCTTTCTTTTTTCATGTTGTGCATATTTCCAAAGGGCATATCACTACATACTCTGTTCATAACAAATATTTTCTTAGAYTATCTGCATTGCCACCTCAATGGCACTAGCTTACTTTCACAAGGTGGTTTGATCTAGTACAAGTTGTTTCCTGGTTTTGGAGTATCTGTGTAGTTTTCAGTCACTTGAAAGTAATCACTTTCAGTCAGTTGAAGATCTTCTGGAACAAGTAAAAACTGTTGCTACTATCCCAGTGTTAATTTGATTCTAAGTATCATTTACTTATAAATGATACAAACTATCATTTAATTTTTATTAAAAACTCTCAGTAAGAGTCTTCATTGTATAGTACAGAAGTAGATAATACATAGACAGGAAATAAATTGTTGAACTMCAAAGTAAATCTCTAAGTACAATTCCCTACCCCTTATATTCAGTAGAAGTCATCTCTTGATAGATGTCATAACTGATTTAGAGTTCAAGAGCTTCAATCATTAGAACTGAAACTTGTATTTAACTTCTTGCTCTGTAAGGCTGGGCTGATCGGAAGGCAAGTTACTCAAAGTCAGAGCTATTAAATGACAGAGCTGCTTTGCCATCTGCCTTTCAGGAATCTCTTCTCAGAACCAAGAATTAGGTGCATGTAATCTGTACATGGTACACAGAGAGACTTTTAAGTACCTCAGAAAGACYACTCAAAGTTACTTCAGGCAGAACACGGAGGCACAAATCCAATAGCAAGTGCTATAGACAGTGTCAGAAATCCCTCTTTCATTTGAGATTTGAACAGCTCATTAAAGGCTGCAAGCAGATACCTATGTCTGTTCAACATTTGGAGATAGGAATCCTGCTGGTAGATGACCATGGACTTCTTGCAAAGAACTGAATAAGGTTTGTTTGTCTTCACTGGTGGTGACTGTTCACTCTTTGAAGAAGACCTTCATGGTTAAAGTGTTTAGGCAGTTCAAAGCACCACTCCCATGTTGATATCTGTTTTCTACCAAACATCTGATTCATATAAAGCATACAAATGATCCTGGGAGACAGTACTGTTCGCCTCTTTCCTAGAAAGTTACAATTAAGCTCCCATTAGAGGAGCTCTCTTCCTCGTCCCAGAAATCTTGTATTAATGGATGCACTACAGTCCAGCCTCAGCAAGATAAAGAGACTTGCCACCCTATGTAGGTTTCATACATACATTGAGAGAGACACAGATTTTAAACTTTTAGGACAAGGATGAAATTCTCTCCCTCTGCAGACAAGCTAAGGGTAAAAGGCTACATAAATAGAGGGTGGAAACACTAAAAAATTTTAAAAAGAAAGTAATCACAAAGTAATCACAACCGTATTTGGTCTGATGCATCAGACTGGTCAGTATATCCTTATCACATACAAAAACTATGGTCTTATAGGAAGTAAGAAGGTATTATGCCTAGATTCTAATACAAGAGCTGGGTGGCTAGCTGTTCAGACAGCAGACACACACAAACAGACCAGGAAACATATGGAGACCCTAGCTCAAATGTAAGGATAGTAGCTGTACACAAGTAACACCAAGAAGAATTGGTGGAATCACTACAAAGAGATCTAGTAAACTATCTCAGAAATGTTTCCCATTTCTTCCTGAATGCAGTGTTTTACCGCACATTTTCAGTCCTTACCATCATGTGCTTCTCAAGAAGCTACTTAAATGTAATTCCCWATGGACAGCTAGTCTCTGGAGCTTCATAATCACTGAAAGTATCATTTCATGTTTTACTCACCAAATGCAAGATTACAATCAATGCAGGAACCTAAACACACACACACACGCACTCTCACACACACATCTATCGAGGGGAATCTGTTCAGTATTTATGGTTAATGGTTTTCCTAATTATCTAAAAATATATCTGATAGTGAATAGCAAAACTTTAAAATATGCTCCATGTCTACCGTACCTTCAACACAATTCAGGGCTGAAGTATAGTTTTTCAAGAACTGTAATTGGGAAATTTTGACTCAGTTAATTTATAATGTATCACATCTTGATAACACTGGAAAAATTGTTCCTACTAAAGAACCTGAAGAGATTCCTGAAGTCGAGGTCATAATATGTTTAAAAAGTGCAGTGGAAAATTCCAGTTTTACTTCCTCACCAGATGCTTTGTATGTATAAACTTTTGTCATCTTGACACAACCCAACTTCGACAATTTTAAATCAGCATATAAATCATAGCATATATTCACTGAAAGTTGACAGTACTGAGTAAAAATAATGTTTCTTCAAAGTCAGATAGCACAGGTTATCCTCTCATCTATAACACTCCTTAAAAGCCTGCATATCTTGCAATTTAATTTACTTGATGTTTTAAACAAGAGGTTATTTCTGAAGGGTAATATAAACATTAGGCAGTGAGGTCACTAGGAGCTTCAGACTCCTCCTGAAGGCTTTACTTTAGAGGTTAGTGGGAGGAAAATTGCTCAGACAATCAATTTCTCTTCTATTAAATTAAATTTCTTTCATAACAGAACAGTTTAGGTTACAGTAAGAGGGAACCACAGAATGATTGCAAAGTCTTAGGAAGAACTATTTTTAAACTAATGGTGGGAACTAGTGTCTGGACTGTAGTGTCCCCACCCCCAAATCATCTGTTCTGTCCTGAACTTCTAATATAACCTACTTGGTGAAGAATCTGACTGTTAGGATTTAATTTTCCAAAGAACTTTAAACATGCATTTGATAAATGTTGACATTGTTTTCTATGTTGAGTTTGATACAATGCTCAGATTTTACAAAGAATTTGGACTAGGCTGTCCTCTATACAAATAAAAACTCCCTCTCCGGTCCATACCTTAACAAGGGATTTTGTGTTCAGCAGATGATAGGCTGGATGAAAAACCAACTAAGTGAATTAAGTAGGACTTTTAGGGGCAAGGAGAGATATCAAAGTAATGTTTTGCAAAATTTATGGAAAAAAATGTAGAGTCGTAATTTAGTGGATGTTCAAGTGGAAGAATTTGAAGAAGCTGGATCATGGTTTCAAAGATAATGACCATAAGCAGTCACATAAAACCAGAACCATTTTAGAAAATCAACCTCTCATTTGGCTTAGAACCTTGAGGAAGAAAGAATGGAATACAAAGAAATTAAAAACACAATCAAAGAATATCTGCTTTAATTTTTGCACAATTAACTTATGGAACTCACTGCAATTAGTTATTTTTAAATGTAGTATCTTGAATTTATTGAATTCACATGCATTTCTAGCATCTATATTGATAGAAATATGTTTACTTAAATGTAGATAGATTTTCAGAATAAATTAACCCCTGAATTCCCATTATTCCCATAATTTATTTGAAGTATATTGTATGGGTCACAGAAATAAGTGAGAAGTCAGACCACTGACCTGATGCTAGAGACAAGTGAAGTTTTCACTAACACTGATGTTTGCACAACTGGCCATCTCCTGGCTCATTCAAAACCAAACATGAAAGCTATGTGAAGAAGCTACAATTTTCCCCTGTTGTTTAAAAAAGGCAATACTGAAAGCTGAACATAAAAAGCTGTTCAGATATAGTTTATACTACAGAKAAGACATCCACCACTTCACCTTCATTGTTTTCTCTACACAGTATTTACTCATCTGTGGAAAGATGTCAGACATTGCCTATCAGAAGAGTCAGTGCAAAACGAATAACAGGGCTTCCATTAAAGACAGCAGTAACACTCTCATCGGACTTCTATGAAGAATAATTAGGACAATGCAGATGACTTTTGAACATCTGTGTGCATTCATATTTGTTTCTCCTATCTTGCTATGCTCCGAGTACCTAGCTATTGAATTCCTTAAACAAGATCTTGCAAAAGCAGAACTCCCACTGCYGACAATTTTAAAAATACAAAGAGAAGCTTTTGCATAAAAAGCATAGATACAGTCTTTTTGTAAGCCAAAGGTTATACAGCACCGCAGGAATACACCAGTCGAACATGAAATAAAGGTTACATGTTCCTGTTGGAAGATCTCTGACATCGTGCTTAGATAACAGATTCATTGCTCATTATCTGCTGCTAGAAAAAGGGTGCTCCTTATTTAGAACCAGTTACTTAGTTTATGGCAATTTTGATTAGATAAGAGAATGAATATGTGTATGAGAATGTGCATATAGAAGAGAAAGAAAAAATGATTTCCTTTTGGAGGAAAAGGCAGATGTATTCCCATAGTTACACATAGCAATTATTGTTGGAAGACATGAGAAAAAATCTATTAATAAATTAAACCATGCAACTTTTCTAAGTGTTATTATCTCTTAAGAAATTTAGAAAATTTCCTTTCGAGTTAAGGAAAATAAATACTGTTTCTTCTGAATCTGCAATTTCTCTCAATGTAGGCAGCACACAAATGAATATTAACCTCTCCGACTGTCTTGAATGTGCAACATATGGTTGCTGCTGCTGGGCTTGTTAAAGGAGTTGGGCTGAGGGTATGGAGGAAGAAGGGAAGAAGAAGAAGAGATGAGCATTTCTGGTGAGCATTTGCTGTTTGTACTCTAGCTGCAGAAATCGAACATGTTTTCAAGAGAATTCAGCACTGCTGAAAACAAATGGCCTCACTTARAGAAAACAAGGTGGTTAGGAAAGGGAATTTCTTTACAGAAAACAAATGTATTCTCATTGTAGAAGAAAACCTAACAACAAACAAACAAAATAAACTCAGTATCTCAAGATTGCTTAGTACTTAGCTGGGAATCTGTTTCTCATTGATTGGAAGTGAAAGAGCAGTAGGAGGGGCTGCCTTGTGTTTCTCCCAAACTGAAGGATTGCGGGGGTGGACTAGAGGGGGCTGAAGACTGTGTAACATCAGGAAACACATTTGTTCAGTCTGCACTGGCATTTCCAAACTGTAGAATTTGTTTCTGCAAAAAAGGTTAAAAACTGTTCTGTGACTTGGATTAAATTAATTTCCTTGGCATAAAAAGATAGAGACTCTTGCTTCTTTATGTTTGGTGCCCAAATCAGAGTAATCTTACCTTGCTTCTATTCACTGTTCTAGTTTGCTAGCATTGTTAGGCTTTCTCTTGCTTGCACAGAAATTTTCCGTAACTAAACTCTGATTCATTCCCCTTGTTGCACGGCTAAATTCACATTTTTGTCCCCCACTGGCCCTCATAGTCTTTGCCTTACTAAATGTGCTTGATTAAATTTTGTTCAGATCTTGTTCAAATCTTGTTCAAAGCCTGTTTAATTCCTATCATGTCTACTGAAAAAAAAAAGAGTAAAAAGTGTAAGTTTAGGAAGTTAGAAGTTTTCTAAGTTTCAATGGGTTTTGGGGTTTCTTGTCATGTATGAGGTATTATTTTAAAATGCTGTATTGCACAATTTCTACTCTGTTATCTGAGAAAGAAAKAAAAATATACACCTCAACGGACAATATACATATTGTCATATACATATGTTTTAAATGTTTTCCCATTTGAAATCACAGCTAGTTAGTAGTATGCCYGTAAAGAATCTAAGGAGCAGAGTTTGTCTGGTTTTTTTGTTGTTGTTGTTGTTTTTGTTTCTTTTTTTTTGTATTCCGCTTTTCTCACAGTTACGTGCAATGTCTGTGTAGCCTTGATAATGCCTATCTAACCCATGCTTTTGAAGACCTCCAATGGTGAAGACTCTACAGTCTTCCCGAGGATTACAGCAGTTTAATATATTACTGCTAGATTTTTTTCTCCTTATCTCCCCCATTTTCTTACTGTAATTTAAGTCCTTATTTCCTGTACTATCTCCCTTTCTGAAAGTAGTCACTTTTCTGAGCAATCCTAATTCATTCAAATTCTCATACTGATGAGATTCTGAAGTMGATTTATGGGTATTGTCCTTCTTTGCTACTTCATGATACCAATGGCATATGTTGCATATCATCATCTATGAACCTCGATCCATTAACAAAACACAAGCAGATTTTGGTTTGTCAATGTTAACACATAATTCATGTTCTGATTCTTAGTTTCAGGTAAAAACAAAGCAATTTTACTTTTTCTGGCTCTCYTTAACATATACTTTTCCACTGTTTTAGACAATATTTTTTGTCAGGCAAGAGTAAAAGAGGCAAAGGTAAATTCCTTTTTTAGAAGCCTGGTGTATGTACCCTCAGTGAACAAACAAGCAAAGGACCTTTCAGGCCAAGTCCATGTCATTTCCTGGATATATTTTTATTTCATTTTTAGATATTTCTTTTCTGCCTCAAGGGTTTTTGTTTTGTTTTGTTTTGTTTTGTTTGGATGACCCCAAATTTATCACTGTGCTTTTGATATCTCTGCCTCATACAGGATAGTAACATGAGAGAGAAATCCAATTTGATTCACTGAGGAATTCCGTAGTTTTGCAGCCGCCCCTAACTTTCCAGCTAAGTATATATGGACTGATTTAATGGAGCATTATTTAAGGTCTTCCTTCCTGTAGCCTGTGTTTACCTCATCAGGTTACATGCAGCTGGCAAATGCTGTTTATTGCTATCATTTCACTTGTATAGCTCAGCTCAGTCATCATGACAAAGAATTACTCTCGAGAGGTATTCGAAAGCTTTCCAAGTATTCTGAATGTGACATGATAGGATGCTGGAAATGGTTGAAATCATGGAATTAAAAACATCATGGGAATATGACTCAGGACTAGTCATCACCACTTGGAAAGCTGTCATTGAAAAAAAATGTGTTAGAATTCAACATAAATTTCTGAGTCTTATAAAGTTGCTGGAAGGCATGTTGATAAACAAGAAGCAGGTTCTAGAGGTTTACATCAGCAATATTCATTCAGGGCTAAAATTTTGTCCTAAAAAAGGAGACTTTCCTGAGTCTGACCTGAGCTCTAGAACAGGCTTTCAGAAGGCAGTCAAAGCTGGTTTCCAGCTCYCTTTATGCTATCTCACTCTCCTCGTGGCATATCATCAAGTAAGTTCAAAATTACACTGACTTACAACATTCCTGGTAATAAAACAGCTATAATTACAGTCAGATCATTCTGAAGTCRCTCTATATGATCTTTTCTGATGAGTTTGAGGCATACAACAAAACTATCACTTGTCCTCTCAAATTAGTTTTACGGCTGGACTTTGTGCTTCATTAGTGCATAAAGRATTCATGAAGATCTTCTACTCTGAAGTATTTAACTGTAGAATCTAGCTGTGCACACGTTTTAGAGAATCACAGAATCGGTAAGGTTGGAAGGAACCTCTGGAGATCATCTAGTCCTGTTCAAGCAGGGTSACCTAGAGCGTGTTAGACAGGGTTGCATCCAGRYGGGCCTTGAAGATCTYCAGAGAAGGAGACTCCACAACCTCTCYGGRMAACCTGTGCCAGTGCTCYGTCACTCTCACAGGGAAGAAATTCCCSCTCACGSTCAGGCRGAACTTCCTGTGCTTCAATTTCTGCCCATTGCCGCTTGTCCTGTCACATGGGACAGGAAAACTRAAAAGAGTTTGTCCCCATCCCCTTGACACCCTCCCTTGAGGTACTTGTACACATTGATAAGATCCCCCCTCAGTCTTCTCTTCCCCAGRCTRAASAGSCCCWGCTCTCACAGCCGTTCCTCACAGGGCAGGTGCTCCAGCCCTCTGATCRTCTTTGTAGCCCTGGCATCTCTCCATTAGCTCCATGTCTTTCTTGTACTGGGGAGYCCAGAACTGGATACAGCACACCTGRTGAGGCCTCACAAAGGCTGAGGAGAGGGGCAGGATCACCTCCCTTGACCTGCTGGCAACACTCTTCCTARTGCACYCCAGSAKAYCATTGRCCTTCYTGGCCACAAGGGCACATTGCTGGCTCATGGTCAATCTGYCATCCACCAGCACTCCCAGGTCCTTCTCTGCAGAGCTGCTCTCCAGAAGGTCAGCCCCCACCTTGTACTGGTGCATGGGGTTATTTTTCCCTAGGTGCAGGACTCTGCACTAGGCCTTGTTGAATCTCATGAGGTTCGTCTCTGCCCAGCTCTCCAGCCTGTACAGGGCTCTCTGAGTGGCAGCACAGCCCTCAGGTGTGTCAGTCACTCCTCCCAGCTTGGTATCATCAGCAAACTTGCTGAGGAGGCACTCTGTCCCCTCATCCAGGTTGTTGATGAAGAAATTGAACAAGACTGGATCTAGTTCTGAGTCCTGGGGAACTCCCCTAGCCACAGGCCTCCAACTAGACTCCATGCCACTGATGACAACCCTCTGAGYTCTGCCTTTCAGCCAGTTCTCAATCCACCTCACTGTGTGCTCATCTAGCCCACACTTTCTGAACTTGCTTGTGAGCATGTTATGGGAGACAGTGTCAAAAGCCTTGCTGAAGTCAAGGTACACAAGTTCTTCTCTTCAGGATTCTTTTAATCCTCTTACTTTATTTTTCACATTAGCCATTATAGTGATAGAATTGATCTAACATGCCACAGTACTCTGAAATATGAAAATGTCTCACAGAGTTGTCTTTTAAGATGAGAATAGTTAATGGCCACTGAATATACATGGAAAATATTAAAGAATTTTCTTCTTTAATCTACAATACTTACTGTCCTTTCTTACTAAATCAGTCATAATTATTTGGAAGAAAATAATTGAACTAAAACTAGAAGTAGTAAAAGATTCTTTGAATTTTATCCATCTTTTCTTTTTCTTTTAAGTCTAGTTATCTCGTTCATATAACGGCTGTGTTGACAGTCATTACAAGAATGAGAGTATATAGTGATGAGGTTATCAGCACTTCCACAGTGAAACATTCAAGATAGGGTGTGAACTCATCTCCTGCTCAGTGACTGCAGYGGGAGTCAAGAATGCTCAGCACCAACTGAAAAATACACAGCCCTTTGCAGAGTCTAGATGAATATTTAATTTTAATTCTATTTCATTTCCAAGTTAACCTTGTTCCTCTTTTTAATTTATTTGTCTTTTGTTCTTACGTTTTTTTCCAGAGGACTTCATGGTTTACAGTTTAAGTCAGCAAAACTGCATGAGCCATTTGAGAGGAGAAGGCACACTATACTTCTCCAACTAGAGCAATATARTCTCCCATCTCCATAAAATCAGGGTGCTTCATGATTTTTAACATATTTACTTTTACAAGYTGTACTTGGCACCTCAAGTGATCTTCTCCTGAAGATTTTCAAGATGAGTTATATTCATCCTATAACTTGTTGGGATTACAGTGATTTCTGGCTAAAACTGTAGAGTGCACTGTGATAACTAAATATTTTATCTTTTTTAATGCAGCTAGACTTTAAAAATCCATGTGTTTTTAACTTTAATCCTGTTTTTATTGGTTCAATCAATCTATTTTCTAGTTATGACATTATTAAATAAAACAATAGTTCTGAATTTTGTATTGTGTATATTTGTATTGTTATACAGTAACCAAGGAAAGAGGAGACAGGAGCCACACGTGATTAGGAGTGAAAAATCCTAAATGATATCAGGCTATCTGAAATATATCACCTTAGTGGATGATTTTCCCATTTTCACACTTATCAAATTTCTATTGCTCAGGAATATGTAGAGCAGTAGGAAAGATATATATAAGGGCTAAAGCAATTATGATTAGGTCAGCAGGAATCTCTAAACTGCTGATTGCCAGAAGCCAGGAAGGTGTTTCAAAGAAGGACATTTAATACATTTCTTTTATTTATAGACTTTGTTCAAATATCCACTACCTGCCACTGTTAGAGCAAGGATATTGGACTAGATGGATGTTTGGGCTGACAAAATTTATTTCTATTAAAAAAAAATCCCTTTTTTTTAGAACCAAACTTACTGAAGCAACAAGATAGTCAGTATGAGTACCACAACCATCAGACATAACTGAGAGTAACGACGTAGTACTATAATAAGAGTAAGGAAGTGTTGTTTGACCAAAAATGTGAGAAGAGGATTTGAAATGAGCATCAGATTGCTCACCAAAAAAAGGCTCTCAGATTCAGAAGACAGTCTTCACAGTAAGCTGTCTTCCTCCAACATAACAGGCTGTTTCATGAAAGATCCCAATTTGACAATCTGAGAGCTTAAGTCCTTCACATATTCACAAAGGTGATCTGGTTTTGGAAAGAAACAATTGCCTTCCCYGAAATGTTCTGCTAATGGAAAAAGTTAGTTTGAAGCTGGGTCTTCTGAAACATCTWTTGCCCTCCAGAAGGTAAACAGGTTTTACATATGCCACCAATAGACAGTAGCTATTGAAAACTGACACCCCATAAATACTTGAACTGTGTGAGCTGGTAATCTGTTGTGCTGTTTGGTGCAATAAATAAGCCAATATTTATTATTTTGGAGTGTTATATAAGCCTCACRCGTGCCCTTTATGGACAAGAGTAAGACAAGTAATGGTGAAGGCTAACTTTGGAATACAAGGGGTAATTTGGGTTCAAGTAGTTGCTAATCCCAAACCTCAGCCATCAACTCTTCATTAGCCCATATACACAATAAACATAATGACAGATATTTGACCATATTCCATTTATGAAAAACAGCAAGAAAGACAGATTAGACAGTTTCTACAAGAAATTCAATGAAAGCAACATTGCCTGATGATACAGAGGTAGTATTAAATGGAGAATTGCCAACCTACTAAAAAGGACTTTAAATTTAGTTCAAAAGTTCTGGTTAAAAAAGTCCCAAAAGTAGGTTAAAAAAGGGGGGGAGGGGATAGAGAAAGAGAGAGAGACAGAGAGAGAACAGAGAGAGAAATGAGAGAGACTTTATCATAGCAGTGAGATAGAATAATGAGTTATTAAAATGGAGTCTTCGGTAAGATAAAATTAGATTTCAGTACTCTGAGCACAGGGAACAAACAGGAAAAATTACAATACTTACACAAGCAATACCTGACTTAATCAGAACTAGAGAAAAATGAAAAGATAAATTGGCTGAAATCAGTGTGGACGTGTAAAATCTTACATAAAAGAAAAGGAAAAGGGTTACACATGTAAGTGTACAATCTACTCTTGAAAGTGACAAGAGCTGCTATTTTACAGTAAATTTTGATTAAGAAGGCATTGACTTAGGACATAGAAAAGCAAAATGGGCAAAACTGATCACAAAAAGAATTTGTGACTCCAAGGTGAGGAACAAGTGAGAACAGTGGAAATATGAATAATTCCAAAATAAATGCAAATTTCAGCACAGAGAATTGCTAGAAAAGACCACCAGGAAGGAAAGAAAAGTTCAGAAAAGCATAGTTCAGTTTTGGCATATACGAATATTAAGTGAAAAGAACAAACTGTTTCAATATAGAGAAAAGACAGGAAATGATATAGCATTACTGATATAAAATCTTGAAACTAAAAAGATTTGTACCTGTTCATATTTCTAAGACACAACCCCTCAAAAAATTTGTCACCTTTAAGAGATACAAAAAGCAGAAAATTGAAGAATGAAAGAATTGGCRCTTTGCAAGTGACGCAGGTTAGGAAAATTTTTATGAACAAGACAGACAAACAAGGAAAGTATAGATTCCCTGGCTGGGCAGCAAGCAGACAATAGATGACTCAAAAATGTTCAATGCCAACTTTGCTTCACCCTTTGTGAAATAAGAAAATACTATAACTGAGTGTCATAGGTATCTTATGATAGGTGGTTATTTTGCTTTGCTCCATGATAGGTAAGCCTGAGCTGGAACACTATGTGCAATTTTAGATACCACACTAAGAAGATACCAACAAATTACAAGTAATCCAAAGAAAAGCAGAAGAAATACAATGTTCTTAAAACATGACTTAGAAGAAAAGATTTAAAAATGAACTGGATTTGTTTAGAGAAGTTTGAAAGGGTATGCAATATGTGTCTTCAGATACACATTAAATTATTATATAGAGATGAATGATTAATATGTCTCAATTATGTAATCTGTCTAATTTGCAGCAAAAGGGATTTAGTTTAGGAAATTGTACCTAATATCTATTTATATTTATAAAAATAGTATTTATATTATTATTTATAAAGATAGTAAGTCACAGGAATGTGACTACGAAACCTGAACAATGAGCAGGTTTGTTCATGAAAATGATCAAGTAATTTTAAGAATAAATCAGATCAATATTTTTAGCAGCACTAAAACCATGTTCTTCAATATGGATGAAACATTTATTTGTTCTTCTTGCTGTCACATCTAGTACCACACCCATATGATTCTGCTACTTAAATGTCAATCCCTTTTCCCACTTTTTTTGTTTTATAAAATAGTTTCCTAAACTATAAATCCAAACTAAAATAGAGAATTTCTCCCCTTGACCAGACAATTCTACTGTAAAAGAACTTATGAAATAAATGATCACCGCACAAAAGAAGAATAGTAAAATTAACTTTCAATACTAAAAAAACTATCTCCTTAAAATACCATAACTGTGCATTCAGAGGATTCAAGTGTCTGCTCCCCTTTCTTCAACCAATTGTTATTTATCTTGGATGGACTGTGTTAAGGTCAATTTAGTGTGAAAATTTGCTAATTATTTATAGAAATGTTGTACAATCAAATGTTCTGCAATTGAATCAGTATCCTGATTCAAGTGATGAGCAACATCTGGTAAAATTTGCTTGTTACAGAAAAATAATGGGTTTATTATTCACTCATGCATTTCACATGATACCATGCACTTTTATGCCTTTGTGACAGCCCTTAAAAGACAAATACAGTCACTTTTATATTTAAGAATAAGCAAAGCAAAGCAAAAAACTTCCAGGTACTTTATCTTTATCTTTCCATGGAATCTCAAAATTAACTTCTATTCATTCAAGTTTATATATTTTGAAACGTAAAACAGTAAATTTACTTTGGTTTCAATTTGAAGTTTATAAATAGTTACAATATTTAAGGTATTTGTTATCATAATGAAGCAATAATCCTACTTAATATAGTTAACATACTCATAAAAATCAAAGGTCAACTAGCAAATTAAAATTAACAAGTTCTGCACTGTAGCAGTTACGCATACGAACCCCATAACTTTTATGAATTAAACCATCAATTTCACAAAATGATTTGTAAAACTAAGACATAGATCTCACCAATAAAATGTTTGCTTTTACAGTGGCAAGTAGATGCTTTGCATTTAGTGGTACTTTAGCATTTTGGGTAACAAATGAAGCAGTCATTTGTCTTTCTGACAGTAGTAACTGCTTGAGAAAGTCATTCCAGACTGCTGCTGAAAAACCATAATCCAATATCTCTGCTTCCAGTTCAGTGGTCCTTGATAAAAGGCCATATACTCTTTGTCAGCTAGTTACTTTTCTCCTGTGTCCTTCATTCTTCTTTATTGTAACGTATTATCTACATCATTATCAGCAAGTAAGTTTTCTTGCTGCTGCTCTGTTCAGCCTTTTCTCTTCTGCAACAGCAGTTTCCTTTGCTTTATTTCCATCAGCTATTACATCTGACTAGCGGTTTCGTGCTGCTGTGAAAGTTGTCAATCAGCTTCGCCAGTTCTCTCTTATTCAGGCAAGGATGAAACTTAGTCATTGTGCCTTCCAGAGAAGGTTTTTATTTGTCCTAATATGTGGCATTTTCTTCCCGCACAGTTTAATGCAGTGCAATACAGAATGCAAATAAATTAAGATCTTTAAAGAAAAGTAACAAATATAGTAATATAAACATTTTGGGAGTGAAGCTGTAGGAATTCCAGAGACAGGTAAAACCAGYTGGCTTCCACTTCTGAACCATGCCTTCTAAAACAACAACACAGAAGCTTTGTATCAAACACAAGAAGTTTGTTGATGGAGGAAAATAAAAAAAAAAAATCCCCCAAACTTCTGTTAGACTAAAAAAGAAAATTTAAGTCGGCCATGCTGCAATATTTTAGCCATATCTGTGACCAAACTTGAAAGCTATACCACTGTCAGTTCATTTGAAGACAGGGCTTTCTATTGCGAACGTCATATGTGCTAACTTTGTTTTTTTTTGGTTTTTTTTTTTTTTTTTTACTGCTTAAACTCACTTAATATGAATGCTCATGCTCAGATCAGAATAGCAGTGTCTACTGGATATGTCTATTGAATATTAGACACTCCAGTGTCTAATCACCTGGACTTTGCAGTCCTCTTAAACATGAGATCTGGTAATCAGTAGCATATTTACAAAGTATTTTAAGAAATACTACTCTATACTACAAATTATACTCTAACTTTTCTCCATGGTCTACTAAGGTCAACAGTAATTTTTTTTATGACGAATGAGGTCAGTCAGCAGAAATCACTGTACTACCCTCAGGTCTGCTGGCCAGCCAGGTTCAACACTCTGCCACAGCCACTGAAACCACATCAGTGACATGCTGCAACTACTCCTAAAGAGAACCAGGACACCGAGAAGACAGCTTAGYGAAATCCTGGCGACATCACACAAAGAGGAGCTGGGGAGAAAGAAGCCATTTTTTTTTCCAAATAATTTATCTGATCTGTTTCATGTTTCTATCTCAGAATAACGTGAATGGACTTATTTCACTACATTGCCTATAAAGGGAGCCAAGAGTCTCTAATTTAGATGTTACTATCTACACTGTAGAAGTTGAAAGTGATGCAAGATGAATCCCACTCTACTTGTTTTGAGAAAAGTTTGCCTAGAGGCAGAATTTAGACTTTAATCCTGCACATTTGGAAAGACCTGCAGTCAGCTGTGAATTATTTCTGATTCTTCTTGCAGAACAAAATTTAAAACAATATGCAGCACTACTGTATACATCCCTTTTTTTTCTCTCTCTAATTCTTTCCCTAAAAAACAAGGGAAGTCAATTTCTGGCTTTAGTGAAAAAAAAAACAAAAAAAAAATTCGGAATGAAATGATCTTGAAAAAGAATTTAAAGGTATATCTCATAATTCCAAAATGAGACTTTTTTTTTTTACCCCAAAAGGATCTCCCTCCTAGACTGTCTTCTCTCCCCCCCTCCCAGAAAAAAAAAAAAAAAAAGAAACCCTAAAAACAGATCTGTTCTAAAAGGAACTCTCCCAAGAGCAAACTTATTCCCCTTCTTTTCTGTCCAGTTTGAGAGATCTTTGGTCTGATTTTGCCCCATTAGGTAATTCAGAGTAAGGACTGCCATGCAGAGAYTTACTATAAGCTAACCAGAGAGCTGTTTATACAGTATTATTTGTACTTGAACACAAAGAAAGCAAATAACTAAGTATACAAAGGAATTAACCTGATAGTCTGCACCCACTTAGCAATATGCAACTGTAAACCAAAGAGCAAAACAAAACAAGCTAGCATCTGGCACTGTGAACCTTACCRAGCAGGTTGCCAGGCATGAGGGTTTCACAAAATCAAACTTTAAAAAAGAAAAATCCGTAGTTTTGTGATTATATTTTTGCAATGTTTACAAGCACTTGCTTAATTACACAGGATGCTGGCAGTACCATGAGTATAGCACTGGTAATATGATCTRCTTCCTATTTTATATTGTTTCCAGTGGAGATGCATGAATGTATTTGCTCTCACGCTGTTAGGCTAAAATGCCATGTTGTTTTTCATGGTAACTCACTAAAAGCACTACCAGCAYAGAGCGAGTCAAATTTTGCTCAGTGTGTGGCACTGAGTGAAGAATGACTGAAAAACAAGATGAAGCTACTATGCTTACTCTACTTGGTACAAAGCAGTATCAAAACACTTCCTCCAGTAGGGAAAYACAAAACTACCTCCTCATACCCGCTTCTAATTTCTGTTAGGAACTGACTCGTCTTTTCTACTAGAACTAGGAGAACTTCCTTTTTTTTTTTTTTTTGTATCCCCACACTCTGTTCCTACTGGTAATAAACTATTATTTGATTACTCAACCTGTTATAGTCTCTGCAGTGCTTCCAGGAAGACTCTCTCATATGTTTTTCTTTTAGAAAAGTTTGATTTGTGGCAAGGGAAGTGTGTACGTAAAGTACGGCTGTGTATTTGAAACAGATGATGTGTTTGAGAAGGTTATTGCTGGAAAACTTGTTTTGCCTCTAGCACAGAATACTTATATAGGCAAGGGCATTCTGGTGCCATCCACCACCAAGTCATATTTTCTCACATTTCTCCATAAAGGGCCAGCTTCTGCAGTCTCAGTTCTTCTGTCGTTTGTCAGTAAATTTATTTTTTCCACAGAGCAAAGCTGCCAACTAAAATCATCAGAGTCACAGACATCATCTCACGTARTTCATCTAATTATCTGTAAATGCAGCTTTTCTCTCTTACCATTTAAATCAGCTTCGCAATATTTCCTTTCATTATTGTGTYACATGCTTTCTTTAATTTTTATCTTAAAGCATTTATTTTTACTTTGACTGCATATTTTCAATTCTTTCTCTGGCTGTGGCTTTACTCAGTAGCTCCCTAGCTTTCAGATTTGGAGCTTTTTTTTTTTTTGATAGGACAGATTTTCCTTTGAGAAAGGAATGAATATCTATGCATATTTTAGTACTATCTTTTTGGGGGGTGGGGGGGAGGAATAAAAATGTAAACATAGCATTTGCTGAACTTTAAAAAAGGTGGCAGAAGAGGCTAAAAAAAGGGATGGTTATAGTTTTAAGAAAGCTCTGGATACCAGAAAGACAAACAATCCATTACCCTCCCCCCCCCAATATTGCAAAAACATAGGCAGGAGTTTGTCTCTTGCTACCCTACAAATTTCACTCTAGCTCTGCCTGATTGCAGACTTTAAACTCCTTTTATTTTCCTGGGTTTGTGTTGTCCTGTTTCAGCCCCAAAATTTTGGTTGGGCCAAAAGCTGAAAGAAAACACTAGTTATAAATTCTCTATACCTGCCTTGTAGATAAGAATATACTGTAAGTCACAGTCTATAAGGCTTCCACATTTTCACTGTTTTTAATAAACGGAAGTGTCACCAGGAATGCACGAGCCTGGTTAAGCAGCTGACTGGTGTCATAAATGTTAGGGCTCTGCTCGTTTATTTTCACATCTTCCACACGCGYTACCTTGAGTCCCGCTGCTACTCTCTTTAGCTTGACATATTTCTGCTTATGCTAAGCAGGTTGGATCTTATTGCCTCCATTTAGGAACAGATGTTACGGAGCGCACCCTGCGCTCCTCCGTGTCGTCCTTTTTCACAGCTCTCTGATAACTGACTGCAGGTAGTGCACTCTCACTTCTGTGTCACCCTCTCCACAACAGCTCCTGGAAAGAGAGAGAGAGAAAGATGAGCTTTTAATGTTGTTATGAAACCATATGCACCCTGCTGCCATCATATCAGAGCGTGTTTTCTCCCAGTGTGTTTAATACACCTCTTTTGACACTACAGAAAATGAATTGTGAAGGATACTGCAGTTAGAAAAGTGTTGATTTTTGCCTGGGGAAAAGAAAACCAGAAAACGTTATAAAATTCGCCATTCAATATTAACTTAATCATGATACATATTTTAGCAGTATACACTGTTTTACCTTTAATGCACAGATACAATTCCATGCTTCTCTGTTTCTCTAGTCTACCCTGCAGCTCTCCCTGGCTATGAATGTWAAGATTTATAGTGATAATATCTTCTATCTGACAATGACTTTCAAAGCTAACAGCTTTGTGGTGTTTTCCCTATCTTGTTGCATATGTTTTTTCACTTGCAACACCCATTAAAGTTTAATAGGAGAATTGTGCACATCATGAACATGAAAATGAGAATATAATTACCCCTCTGTTCTCAGATCACTAGAATCAATCTTCTTGTTTTGCTACAAAGTCTCAGGCTGACTGTAGTTGAAACTATTTGCATAGAAATCCTCAGAAAACCTTGTAAGCATAATGATCACCTATGCTACAGAATCAGAATGTTTCTTCATTTCTACTTGTCTGAATTTTGAAATCTGTTTATCCGTCTCTCATAATATATTTTCTAAAGCTGAAATACACAGAGTACCTAAATATGATGCTAAAGTACCRAAATATGATGCTATTTGTCTGAACTGATTTCAAAGACTGTGCAAGAATAGTACCAGAAGAATTGCTAAGCAGCCATAGACCTCCTGCTAGACAGTTATGTTTTTATAAGGGACAAGGTTTTGTCTTTCCTTTAAATAATTTTCAAAATCATGCATTTAACCAATTGTAGTAGGATATGTCTTTCCATCTTCAGGAACTAATGTGCACTGGTAACAGACATATTTTTCTTGTATTTGTCTCAGCTGGAAACTTTAACTYCTTAACCATTCTTACAATGGAATGGCGGTGGACAGATATTAAGCAAATGGGAAGAGATACTCTGAACCATCCARTAATCACACAAGATCTGAGTCATTTATACAAACTTAGCACTAAGCTTATAATAAAGCAGTTGAATCAAGTAGGTGAGAAGTAGAAAGGACAGACCTGGAATCAGGASGGCTCTTTGAATTCAGATGTGGCTAAGTCATGGCCTTGTTGCCAACTACACCAAGTCTGAAGCTCAAACTCTCCTCTTCCCTGTGAGAGTGATGGAGCACTGGCACAGGCTGCCCAGAGAGGTTGTGGAGTCTCCTTCTCTGGAGATMTTCAAGGCCTGCCTGGATGCAACCCTGTCTAACATGCTCTAGGTGACCCTACTGAGCARGGAGGTTGGACTAGATGATCTCCAGAGGTCCCTTCCAACCTTACTGATTCTATGATTCTATGACCAGAGCAAAGCTGTCAGGGAAAACCCAAGGTGTGGTCAGCAAAGCTTCATCACCTCTAAAAGCAGCTACCATATAGCAACTATCATGTTATGCCAGTGATTCTGCTAATAAGTCTTTTTTTCTTGAATGAAATTTTTCCTGGGGTAAAACCTACCCAGAAGCGCCACTTAAGTTCGTGATATCCAGCAACATCTGCACAGCCCTCACTGGTTAGATGGTCCTGGTATGTGCTCTAAAAACAAAGAAGCAGCAAGTAAATGTCATGGGAGAGGCCTAAGTGAGGGCACTGCTAAATGAGGTATGGACTACATCTGCCCTGCTCTAATGAACGGTTTAGGTACCTGCAGGAAAGAAACAAAGGAACACAGGTGAGCTATTAACAGCTTTATATCTTTGTAACACACTTAGAGGAGAAGAATAAAAGGTAGTAGTAACACAGGAAATAAATTTTAATTGGCTTTAGATGTGGGGAAAATCACAGAGATCAGCCGGGAGCTACAGAGTTAACAAGGCCATCRGCATCTTATGCTGACAACCTGATTTTAAAAAGTACTAAATAGTAAAAAGCAGTTGCATCTTGGGAGAAACTCCATTCCTGGATGGCTGATACCCCATAGTGGTCTGAGCCCAAGGCAGAGGCAGGGCCACTGGCCAGGACTCAGGCATGGTGAGGGTCAGGGTGAGAGTATCCTCTCCTCCAGGGCTCATGGTGTAGGTTTGAACTGCACCAAAGTGGTCATGGCCTCATTGGGCCCTGTGAGCATGTAGTGTGTTTTGCCAAAGAACAGAAATCTTGAATAAGAACTCTAATATAAAAATCACTGTCTCTTAGTAAATAAAGTTTAGATCTTGTGTTACTGAGTCGTGCAATTCTGTTTTTGGGGTTATCTCATGCTAAACTCCCCCATGATTAGCACTGCAATAAAAAATTAGGTTATTCAGAGGCATCAGATGTTTATCTTGGTTGTTAATATCAAGCTGTGTCTCACATCAAATTTCTTGAAACCTAGGATTTCTCATGGACCCAGTAACATTTATCCCTGTTGTATTGCAAAACAATCTATCATGAAAGGCTTACCATTGTGGCACAATTTTATTTCTAAATGAGATAAATATCTGATTCCTTCCCCCCTGCCCTCTTCAAAACCATCTGCAAATTCTTTACTTTTGGTTAGTTGAAAGCAGAGGAAAAAGTGCATAAAATATTTCATTTGTTTCTCCACAAGTGTTCATCTTCAAAGAGAATTCTTAATCACCACTTAGTTTTCATGCAAAAAAAAATGGTTGCAGAGAAAATTTTGAACTTGAAAAAAAGCTTTTTAAAGAAATTACTAAAATGTATTTCATAATATTAGATATTCATATATCTAATATGAATAGATATATTCATATATATGAATATATCCGTAGCTCCAGGCTTTGTAAACATATATTTTTTAAAAATTAAAGTATCTCATGAAAGAAATCTATAAAAACAYGATCTGTGAATCTTCAGATCATATGAATCTTCAGAACAGGTACTGTGCAATGACAATTTACTAGTTAAAAATAGTGGATATTTGTATCATTGTATATTATGTATATGTCTTTATATGGATCTATTTCCTGAGTWTATCCATTGAAAACACATGATGGAGCACTCTTAGCAGATCTTTCCAAGTGTATTGACTTCAAATCACTCTCTTCAAATGACACCAGYTAAAAATCCTGCCTGTTCAAGGAAACTCAACAGAGAAAACTTTATATTTAACCTATTGGGAACACCCTATTCAGATTTACTTGAACTGTTCYATACTGATAACATTGATTATAAATGTCTCTTCTTTTTAGTAAATTACTATAACCAGCTGACTTTATTAACTAGTTTCAAAGTTTTGCTCTGGTTGGTCATCTGCTATTTGTTATCCATAGCATGTTGCTCTTTACTTAAGCTATTTRATTTTCTCTTGGATTTTATAGTACATATGGATTTTGAAATATAATTTTGAAATGAAAGGTAATTATATTTACTTATTTATTTCACCAAAAACTTCCCATTGTTACTCACGGGAGATATCTCTAACTCTTTGACAAGGTGAATGCCCTCATGTTTAAGTTTCATTGACATCCTCAAGTATCCCCTTGCCTAAGGCCCCTGGAGTTTACCATTCAGTAAGTGTATCCTGAATCCAGCTAACACACCAGCAGGATGCTAGTTTCCATTCAACAGCAGCAGAGTGAGGTACACTGTAGTACAATTTTTTTTTAACATYTCATCCCATCTCTTAGTCTACCTATATATCCGAAAAAAAAATAATTAACACATAATTTTCTCTCTCACTAAATTCTCTGATTTGGCTTAACTACTGGAAACATATTTATACTATAGGGCCTGAAATGTTTCTACTGCCAAAATCTTAGTTTGTGAAAATTGTATAAAAGATATAATTTCCAGAAAGCTATCTAGACAAGTAACATAATCTGCAATCTAATAGTTTAGAGTATAATCTAAATAATGCAACTGTCAGGGCCCTGAGTGCATCCATAGGCTCTGCAGTCTATTGCCCCATGCCTTCCAAGGGGTCCAGCTGCCCGTGCTGGCAGCCAGCTGCAACGCGGGGTGGCCGTGCAGCCTGGAAGCCAACAGCCAGGCAAAAGCTAGATGAGAGTGAGCTGCGAGACACCTCCTCGGGGCCTGCCCCTCGGCTCCAGGACGGCTTTTATGCTCAGGCCCTAGTCCAAGTGTGTCCAGCTGTGTAGGTCCTCACCTTGCCTTGTTGACCCGACTGCCCACTCCAGCCTCAGCCTGTCCCCATGGCCCAGCCATCGTAGGCTGTGTTGGACCTGATGTTAGTCACTGGACTGTGCAGGGTATCCTGCTCCTTGGTAGTAACTCCTGGCTTGATCTGAAATCCAAATCTATCAAAATATGTACTACCTTGATGACTTAAAATAGATTTTATGAGGATGAGCAGTGACTTAAGGTACTGTCAAAAGCAGATTGATGACTGATGTCCCTAACTATTGGGAGATCTTTTAAAAAGTGCTTTCCAACAAGGACTATTCTCAGAACTCACATTTAGACTCAGGGCTGCAATTACTCTAAGGACTGGCATACAAAGATGACAACAATTTGTGATCTACACTTTAATTATAAGAATATATCTGCTCTGTGAGAAGACCTCTAAAAYATGCACAAACTAGGTTCTGTTTGAGATTCTCCAACCTAACAAGTAATAGGAGGTTAATTTAAAATATTTTACCTCCAAGGTAAACAAACCTGTAAAAATTTGCTGAGTGGGTCATCAATAGTTTTCTTAATTGCCTGATATCTGAAAGTTCTGAAAAATAATATATGATGATTTAATATGCTCAGTTTTCAGTAGTGTGCACATTTGTTTATCTTAGTTTTCAGCTGAAACTTCCAGAAGTATCAGGATATTAAAAGCATTAGTCTTCTAAGACTTTTTTTCAGCTATGTTGGAACCACAAGGACAAGGAAACTGAGCTTTCATTAGTCTTCTGGATCAATCTGAATCTATATTGCAGAATTTTGGCAGTTTAAATATATCAGTTCCTTGTAGCAATCATAATTTATATTACTCTAAGTAAGTCAAAATTTAAAGGGTTTCAAAATATTGATAAAAAAGATTGTTTCATTTTCACTAAAACATAGTTTAAAATGAAAATGACATTTTAAATTCAGGACAATTTTTCTTCTATAATTTCTGACTAAAATTTTACTCTCTCTTGTAGTATAAGTATTGTTTTTAGCAAGGAAGTTTGGCAACAGGATGGATAGCATTCTCTGGCAACTTGTGCTTAAAATTCTATTTGAAAAGTTTTTTATTCATACTCTATTTTGTAAGTAATGCAATAACTATAAAATATTTCTAATACAGGATGAATCAATAATGTATTTAATTTTTCCAATATTTTAATAACATCTCATAGTAAATCAAAAATTAAATAATTTATATGAAATATATGGTGTTTTCTGGATAATGTACATGTTGTCATAAGAGTAAAAAATATGTCTTTATTTAATGAATGACCACTGTTTATGGTCATTGCATAACTCTTATATCTAATATACTGGTGAATAATGTCAGTTTTATTTTCCTGTTTTGCAATTAAAAAAGAATAGAAAGAGAAGCTTCCAGGGAAATCTAGCTAACTTAAAATCGAGGCTAAACATCTTTGCTTTTGTAATCACAAGTCTGATAACACCTTGAACTTTTAGGGCTGAGGAGTGGGTTTTACTTGTTTACTTGGGGAAAATTTGTCATCATGAGAACAGTGGCAGTACAATGCCTTGGTATTAGTAATATTAACTTTTTCCTTCTATTATGAAGCATGAAGTATTTAACTTGTAAAGAGTTCAGAATAAAAAATGCTTAAGTACTCTGGGCCCCATGCCAGTGTTTCCCCCACTGCACACTGAATCATGCCAGGAAATTACACTATTGTGAAGATAACCTGCAAACTCCAGCATTGCTTTGTGTAGAGCACCTGCTGACAGAACTGTGCCCTGAAGGCTGGGGTATCTCATTAGAATCAGCACCAGAAATGTGCGTGTAGGAGTCTTTCTACAAGCGCAAATATTTAATGACACAAATGCACACAAAGCCAGTTTGCCGACTGTGCCTGAATAAATATTAGGAAGAGGAAGAGGAAATATTAAAATATATTGCACAAAAAGTCTATATGCAAAGAATATTATTCAGGTAAAAAAGTCAAAAAAAAAAAGTTAGAGAATATCATCATTAACGTCTCTTGTGCAATGGTTAGTTCATTTTGTCACACATATTCTCTAGGATTAGAGATGAATGACTTTTTAAATTAGTTTTGCATTTGCACAAGAATTATTTTGAGTTGACCAAAAATATAAATGTGCTAAGGTCACTACTAGTCAATACTAAGATCAAACTCAATGAAGGGTTTTGACAGAAACAACTGAAAAAAAATATTTGCAACTGTTGAACTAGCGCACTTGGACTTTTCATAGTAGAAATATTTTGGGACACTAAGTTTGAAAATATATCCCCAAAACCAGGAAAAGAAGAGAAATGATATTCTGCTGCTTTTTCTGTTCTCGCTTGTACCTAGTGCTCAAGATATACATCTTTTAGGTGGGAGAAAAAAATTAAATGCTTGCTTTGTATATTAGGCAGTGAGAGAGCTTCATTCCAATTTACTTTTTGTTTTTTTAAAAAAATGAGGCCATTAGCTGGTAACTTTAGAGGCTCTGATTTTCTAGAGAGCTAATCTGTCATGCCCTCCTACAAAACACAAGATGACAGTGATAAAGGGAGATCGAAGAGCCATGTTAAGACAATATAGGTTGCATAGTATTTAGGGGTTTCTAGTGGATGCTCTACACTAAGACACTAGTCTAAATACATCAGGGTTCCTCGCCGTGACTGACACCTTAGTTTCAAACTTCAATGGCCAAAGCAAAAGAGATCTGGGTCTCTGCAGTCATGACAAACATGAAGTGTCTGTACCTAGGTTGCTTCACAGGTATTTTGACCACAATTCAACCACGCTGAATTCCAGTGCAGACTTTGTGTTTACTGTCTTCTAATGCCYGGCTGTAGGGGCTTTGTAGGTTGGGTGCACGATTTTCTTTCTTTTTTTTCCTTCCTTTTCTTTCACCAATATACTGAACAAATTACAGAAGAAAAAGCAGCTAGTAGAAAACCAGTGCAYGCAAGACAGGATAATTAATGTGTATGATGAGCAGCAGTATTCTCAAACAGCCAAACTAGTCACACTTATCTCAGAAGAAAAGGTATAAACAACTGTGGGAAAATTTCAACAAATAGTTAATCAGAGGGAATATATATACCCATTTTATATATCTATATAAATCCTTTAGACTATAAAAATACATTTCAGTCTTCAACTACAATCTAAAGTGCATTGTGTCTTCTAAGAATGGATGACCTACTAAAATTTCATATGTTAAGTTTAGTTTAGCTAATCATGCATAAAAAATTGTCCAGGACTCTTTGCTTCTGAAATTGAACTTGTAGATTTGCACAATGCATACTAATCGTTATATTACATTTAAAAGAAACATCTCGTGACATTCATCAATAGTCCACTTGTAATGCAAATTCCTAACTTACAATATCCCAGAATCTTCTATCATCAGAACTGCCTATGATTTATTTCAATCACATATTCTTCCAGAAAGGAACACTACAGAGCACTAGCTTAAAACCACTAAATAGCTATCATTTACAATGTGCTAGGATTTCATTTACAAATTGACCGTAAATTCAGCAAGGAAAAGTGAYACAGGAACAAAAACAAAATGATGACTCTTGAATTCTGAAATCAGGCCAATATCTTTGAATCTAAACAGTAGCCTCACATTGAACTTTAGGGACTCAGATCTGAAAATACATTTCTTTAGCAATTATGTCCTCAGCAAAAATACAAAAGACACGAACATATTTCTTTCAAATATACTTATGTTGAATGGTATTGTATTACTTTCCTTTGCCCCTTTTTTCTTTATCCCTGTCCACTTTCTGTTTTGTCTGTTTGTTAGCTGTAATTGCATACTCAGTGTAATATCTTCAGAAYAGAAGGGACTTTTCTAAATGATAGAGCTTTGTTTAACGCAGTGGGACTTGGCCTTCAGACATTATCATGATGCAAAGAATAAAATGTAATTTTGCGCTAAGACTGGTRGCAAAAAAATTATTTTGAAAGCACTTTGTAAGATATCTTCATTACACGTTTCAGATTTTATGCAGTTTGATCCAACACTTCAAGAAGACTTCAATGATATGGTTTTGTACTCACCATTTTCCATTTAGGACTTCTTGACCGCACTCCCTCTCTTATAGAGCAATAAATTTTATTGTTTGACAGTTGAGCTGCTGTGGCAAAAGGAAAACTTTCCTGGTCACTTCAACTTTCTTTAACCTCATAAAAGATTTGATTTAGATCAGATGATAAGGTGTGTATCTGAACTGCTTGRTATATTCTCTGATCCTAAGTATCTGACACTTTAGTTCTGGGTACTATGCAACTTGCTAGCAACTGTGGCCTGATTTGACCATATCTGAATTATTTTTAGTGCGTCCTACAACTATGTTCAGGGAGGTGATTTGTGGATTGCTTGTTTTTCAGAAATTAAAATATCAATTAAGTATTAATTAATTTTCTATTTAGTGACATAGTTAGCTAGTAGCAATTCCTCTCCTAAGATTTAATTTACATTCCCCAAAGAGTTAAGACTGTATTTGTTGTTCCTTACTAGAAGTAAATGGTCCAGAATTAGGCAATGTGCACTTTCCAGTAATGGGTACTAAACGTCAGTGCTGATTACAACGTATTTTTTATCTTCAAGTTGCGGAAGGCTGATTGTAAGTGCAGATATGCACATATTTGTGACAAWTTTAAGCTTTAACTTATGAATCTTCCACATGTATTATGAGTAAAACACTTCGAATTGTGCAATCGTCTTGCAGTGTGCCTAGCACACTCGGTTCCTTCAGAAGGAATAGACATGCGTTTCTGTGCTTGCTGTACTAACATTTAAACTTGTTACATGTCAGAATGGACAAATTTAATGTTACCTGAGGACCTACTCTGTTAGCCTTACATAAAAGACATCCATCCACTCTATCAGATAGAGTATAAAGGAAGATCAACATAGACATATGTTATAAAATATGATTTAATGTGCTTAGTGCTGAGACAGGGATACTAGCCTGCTACCCTGAGCCAAGAACCTATTTTCCACCCTGTGGCAGCATATCGAGCTGTTCTCTGTGTTTTCTGTCCGCCAGCTTTAGGCAGCGTCTTGATCAGTAGTATGGATTTCTGATCTCCTCTTTGAATACCAATTCCTCCTCTGAATTTAGATTTTGGAGGTCATTGTAGGAATAAGAAATCTCCCAGTCAGGCACTGCTTTCAAACAGGAAGCTGCAAGTCCCCTTATTGGATTAAACTTTTTTGTTTGAGGCTGAAAATATTGCAAACCCAAGCCTCTACAAGCTTCTGTCAAGACTCTAGTCATCCTAGAAATATTATCATCCTATATTACTGAACACACTCTTCTTTTCCAATGGCTTCATCAACTAATGGTTTCAAATAATATCTGAGACTGTCCAATATTTGAATTGTATGAACACTAAAATCCAGAGTTCAAGGTAATCATGAATTTCTAAGCGTCTGGTTTCTGCTTTATATATTTCTTATGTTATCAACTGCTGAAGTCATGCCAGAAGTAGGAGATAAAACAGGTTATTAAAGAGATGCAATTTTAGATTACATTATCTGATTTAGAGTATTCTATAATATAAAATAACACTTCTGATACTACTGTTTTTGTCAGCTGTTGGGCTTTATTTTTAATGTAACTGAAAAACAGTTATGTTTAACAACAGATGGGGCTTAGTTCAGGATATAGTTTTCTGTGTTATTTTAAATTGCCAGAAAATCTTTTCTTAAGAGCGTATTTATAAAGGTAAAACACTAATTTTAAAAATAAAATAGTAATTTTACTGAAATATATCGTATTAAATAATTCATTTACATTTGAATACAGGGCCAGACTTTACAGCAGAAACAGTTTACAAGTGGTCATTCGTCATTTATAGGATATATTATCGTAGTTTCCCCTAGTGACACTGTACATATCAAAAGGAATGATCGGAAGGCACTCAGGAATTCTATTAAAAATACTTTCAATAGCTAGAAATTAAAAACATAGATGTAGCCCATATACCTTCAGAGAAAGTGCTATTAGTTATTTTGTATTCAGGACTGTTATCTGAATAATCAGCTAAACTGAAGAAAAATACATTGAAATGAACTACAGTATTTAAAACTTTTGTCGTCTCTCCTGGCCTCTCACTTCAATAGCTTCTATATCAACARATATTTTCTATAATATTTCTTTAATTGAGTTTAGTATTAGGCTATCTAGGCAGCATCCATTTTCTTTGCTGAATTCTCTCTTCCTATCCATCTCAAAACCCTAAATTTTAATCCATGGTCCAATATTGTCTGAGTATATTTCTCTGCTAACCCAAACGTTAGCACAATGAAAGTAGAACTAGATTGAAGCAATTCATGCTGAGAACTCTGCATCTATGCTAAAAGTTATTTGGAATTTTACTTCAGCCCACTCAGTTCTCAGTTCCCTGGGTCTGGCTTCCCTCCATATGCAGTGTGAATCTGCCTGAAAGAACAGTCATTGCATTGGACCCTTATATTCCCACTAGAAGTTGGAGGGCATTCAATGAACACCTGAAGCACAGTTTCCAAAGTCATTTTCCCTGAAGGGAATGTTGCTTGTGCTCATCAAAACCTCTCTGTGGACCAAACCACTGTAAGGGGCAACCAAGGATTTTGTCTTGATATTGCATTGCTGCCCCCAAACCAAAATGCTAATGTAAACAGAGGTTTAATGTTCTGATTTTTAATGCTTTTATTTGGCAGTTCTGCTACATTTACCTCTTCCTGGGTTCTCCGAATGCTGCTCTGTGATCCAGGCATTCCTCTTTCATCTGTGTCTCTAAGGCAATGAACCTTTTATTGTTTTTTGCAAAATGAAAGAAGTTCAAAAAGAGGTCAACCCAGAACAGCTGGTAGTTAAAGAAACTTCAGTTAAGTGTGAAATACATCTCCTTAAGCAAAAGAAGGCATTGAACCCAGGACTTCCACCTCACARGCTAGTAAACTCACTCCACTCAAATATCATTTCCAACTGCAGGGATTTTTTTAAAAAAGAAAATAAAGTGGTGTTCCCTAGCCCTCCTTATTTTTGAAAGGAATAGATGAACATTAAATCTTGTTGAATGGGCTGAGAATCCCAGGATAAACCTCTCCTTTTTGTTCCAGTTTGGGTACCCAAGTCAACAGAAAAGCAAAACGCAAGCTCCCTGTCTTCTGCAGGTCTTTCCAGCCAGCTGGGGCAGCTCAGTGCTCGTGTTCTGCACTGGTGCTTCACAGTCAGCAGTACCTACCTCTCTCCCTGCATCCCAGAGCTGGTCACCTAACATCTAGCWACTGCCAAACTATTATTTCTTAAGGACAAATAAATGTACTGAGGAGCGTATACATCACAAAACATCACAGTTTATACCAGAAGAGCTTACATTTTAAGAAAAACATATCTCATGCAGACAGGAAGTACTGGAAGCCTACAGGAGGTGAAGACTAAAACTTTTATCTAATACTCTTGTCTTCCTTATGTTCAGGAGTGCAAACACAGCAAGCTGGTGGGATAGCATAGCATCTCTGCAGATCACATCACATGATCAGAGGATCGGCTGAACAAAAGCACAGTAAAACTGTCCCAAGAAATAGAATTTCAGACATCCTAGTCAAGCCAGGGATTAATACTAATAAGCCAAATTCTGAAGTCTTCATTCACTTGCTTCTCACCTAAGAATACCAAATGGAGGCAAACAGACTTTTTTAGAGTAATTGCAAATAAAACAATAGTAACATTTAGCCCACCTGAAATCACAATTTCTAAGTTGCAGTACACCTTCCAGGATAATAAGTACTTCAGCATAGCCTTTACAGATATATTAAAGATGAAGACAGAGCAATAAAAAGTCTATGAGAGTATATACAGTTAACATTGCAATACTCTGAAAGACTTAAAAAGCTATATTTATACACATGTATAGATACTTGTAAAGTACTGGGAGATGCTGAAAAAGACAATATTTGTTCTTATCTGGTCCTAAGACTCCACATGAATTTTGCTTTAATAATAGTTGTCACAGATTAGCCTTTCTACTACATAAATCRAAGAAAAACTAGGTCAAGCTGTACTAACAAGCACATAATTGCCATTGTTATGTACAGGATAAACCCACCTCTGATCGTAACTTAGCTTCACAAAAGCTGCCAGGTTGGATCAGATCATCAGTCTGTTTTATTCAGTATCCTGTCTCACCACACTTAGCACTAGATGATTTAGAAAGGACCAAGAAATTCCAGCACTTACAATCACAGAAGACTCCTGCTGATAAGACATATTTCTTTCTACCTCCCATCATTTAATGATTGGTTTGTGCCTTAGAGCATAAGCTTTAAATAACACGTATAATAGGCAAGATAAAAAAATGTTTTTGGAGCTGTGGATTACAATACGAAATGATTTGCACAAGGAAATGTCAATATTCTGAAATGTGAATTTGGTCCCAGACTGAGGTGAAACACTGCATACAGAAAGTTGGCTTTCAGTTTTCAATATAGAAACGTTATACTAGTAGCGCCAATTTATATTAATCTGTGCTTCCTAAATCACGGTAGTATTTTATGGAGCACCTAGAAAAATATTTCTTTGTCTTTGTTTTGTATGTTCCCAAACTGATTCCTGCAGCCTTGAAAGCACACTCTTTAGGGTATCATTTTGTATTTGTACTGGAGTTCTGAGCTGGGTGTGAATACCCTAGGAATTACCGCAAAAATGGGAGCAGATTGCATCTGTRTTAGACACTTACCTTTGAGTCACCATTCCTTAAGCCAGTTAACTTAAAATTAAATAAAAATTKGTAATCTATTTAGGAAGATGTGTAAACATAAGAATAAGAAGAAAGGTACACGTAACCTACTTATTTATTCATTAATTTGTGCAGTTTCTGCAGGCAGTGCCAGCTTAAATACTCCCAGTCTCTCATTACATCCTGGCCTGTTTTCCACCACTCATGCAAATTCTCTCTTCCTCTYCTTCACATTGGTCCAGCACAGAAGTTTGACCCYACAGTAAACTAAGCTAGGAAAATAATGAAAAAACATTTTTTTTTWATTAGATTACTTTTCTTTTGTTTAGTCTGGATCAACTCCCTAGCATGTCTAAACACTAAATCTTAGTATCTTATCATATCTCCTTTCAAATTTTCAAGCACACTTTTTAACAGACATTTACAGGGAATCAATATTCCTACTTCATCGTCAACTATGACTTTATGTTAGAAAACAATAATCATAATTTTGCAATAGTCAAATCTCCAAGCAATTTTTTAAAGTTTATCAAAATATAGAACCTTAAAGGAGCTATAATTTAAACACTTTATGCTCTCAAATTTTTGCCATATGATGGGGCCAGGGTTGAGGCTAAGGTGGGAATCACAGATTCTGTGGCCATGCAGGGGCAGGGCTGTGGTGAGGCTGGAGCTGGCACTGCTGMAGCTTCACAGGGCAGCAATCAACGGTGTCATGCTGGGCTGAGATGGGGCTGGTGCTGGGTGAAGGGGAGTCTGGTGTGGGCAAGAACAGGCAGGGCTGGGAGGGCCCTAAGGGACCTGACACAAGAAATGTGGTTCAGAGCAAGTCCCAGCAAGGTGAATAATTTGCATTTGGTGTCCCAAACGGAGATTATCTGCCTCCTCCCACAGTAAGTATATTTAGCATTAAAGCTCATCAGAAAATTCAGACGAAACCTTTTCTTTTTGGAATTTTTTACTTCATCAGAATGCAAATGTTTTACTAAAATAGTTCAATTGTAATGAAATCCCACTGGAAATCTGCCACCAGACAAGCTTTGAAACTTTTTTGGTTTCCTGCCAGCTCATCKCTTTGGTTCCTCAATAAACCACCTGCTGGGTACCATGACCATGAGCTCTGGGTCTTCTGAGGGCCATATGACAGTCAGACAGGTGGATGCCTGTAAAGCCAGTCTCTGTTCTGTCTCCTAGCGAATATGAACATTTCTGGATGTTGATCCAAGTTGGCGCAAGAACAGTTTTCTAGACATCAGAATACTCCACAAAAGGAACTTTTCTTCCTTTAAGCAGTACTGAAATGTATTCAGTAAATTAAAGAATGAAGCATTCTGGCAGAAGAACCATTCCTTTCCATTAAAGATTTAAAAATAAATCAATAATTGTGTTTTTCTGTCTTGGGAAGGGGAGTGTGTTAATATGCTGTTCTTTTTTACTTTGTGGTTGTGCTTAAACAAAATCTTACTTTTATTTGCTGTTCAAAATGAAGAGCTGTATAAATTCTTGGATAAATAAGAAGCAATTGATCTAATCTCTCCAGGTTAATATAAATCATCTGATAGGTATTATGAAATAGGTATTAAGAAATGTTATTAGTATAGCTGAAGAGGATARGAATTAGTAAAATTCTGTCAAATGGAGAGGAGGGGAGAAAAAAGTGTACAGCTTGAAATGTACAGTCTGAATAGGCAGAGCTTATGAGCAGAGTTCCTGAGCAGAGCTTGAGGCTGCTTACAAATTTCCACTAAATTGTCCTGGCACCCAGAGCGGAAATCTTCTGATGAGGTTTGGTGCTGAAGCCAGTTGAGTGATATTCTCAGTATTACAGAGGATCAGAAGATCCCAAATGAGGGAAACAAAGCAAAGGATTCAAAATAAGGTCTCTGAGGCCTTGTGTTCTAAAAATGGTATTAACCAGAAGACGATTAAAGGTCCTGCACTTAATATTAAGAATTTATGCTCTGAAGTGGAASTTCATCAGTGTGAAATGAGAAAAGAAAACAGTATTCTAGGACATTAGTTAATTGTGGGACAACTGTGATCCAGCAGTGTAGTGTATCTATAAAAACTAAGTCCAGTATYACAATATATCCTTTGACACAGTTTTGTGGAGATAGACAGTTATTAATGCCACCTTACAAAGCTCATGTGGAATGATGGATACAATCTCTATCACCCATATTCAGAAAATTTGAATTCTTACTGGAAAAAACAGAGCGAGCAGAACAAAGGAATGGAGATACTATCATACGAAGATTAAATAACTATTTATCCTGGCCAGAAAAAGTGCAGGAGACTCAGTACATCTGTTTGTTCATACAGCAGGAGATAATCATTGCAGAGAAAAAGAAACTATTTAACTAAAAAAAAAAAGTATGAGCTTAAGAGTGAAGGAGTGACCCTATGCCAGAGAATATTTCTAACTATTAAAAGAAAACAGTGATGAAACATTAACAGCAAGAAGAATGGTAAAAATGGCAGTAGACTGTTATTTCCATTTTCAATCTTTTAATGTCATTAAGTTACTTGATCAGTTTAAAAAAAATGGATAGCATTTTAGGGATTCCTGTCACAGCAGGGGACTTGACAGTGAGAAGTCCTTTCCAGTTATATTTCAAATGACATCTAATTACATTTAAGGATCCAATCTAACTTATGGGCAAAGGAAAAAAGGTAGAATATATTGAACTAACCTTTACTGAAAGCAAGAATGATTTAGCACTTCTAAATAAGCAGCTAACCTGCACTTAATTTGCATACAGTGGATCATGCTGCTGGTGCTTTATTTTTGTATAAGGATGGTAAGGGATGGAATAGAGTTTATAGAGTTTTCTGGACACTCGATACAAGAAACCATATCTTTTCCTTTTCTCTCTCTCTCTTTTTTTAATTTAAAAAGTTTCATATTCAGATAACCAAAGGGAATATATATGGATCACATCTGCTCGTCCCCTAAAAGGGAATGTATTAGTATAATAAAGAATAGGAGTGTAAATAGTGTAATAAAGGGTAAGACTGCAGCCAATATCACTGTGAACTTCATCATCCCAAATGAATACACTCTCTAATAACAGAAGCAGAGAGAATTGAAAATAAGGGCCRAATAATTTTAATGATAGCAAAGGCTTTGATCAACAATTTGCTTCATTAAACACACAAAATATCTCAGCCTGACAGAATTTCAAAGCTGATTAAAAGCAGGCCAAGTGGTAATTTTAAAATTATTGTCAAGGAAGAAATCAACTAAAAGTATAATTCTCAATCCTTTTGTAAGCATCAGTGGGGTACTAATACATCTATGCAAAAGTCACTTGACTGTGTTCGAGTTAAGTGAACTCAAACTGAGTAGAGAGATACCACTATCAAATGGATTTTTGAATTATTGGAAATGGGACAGAGGAGCCTCCAAGCCAATGACAATATTATATGGAAAGTCTGCTGCAAGGCAACATGGCAAAGCAGCCCCGATATTCAAACTCTTGGACAAATGTGGGTAAAGATTTATTGTACATATCAAATCTGAATACAAGTACCTTCCTCACTCCTCGTTTCACTTTGCAACCTGACTGCAATATACTGTGTAATATTTCCTGCAGTCATTTTTTGAAGATCCTCAGAAGTTAAAAATTCAGTCAACAAATAAAGACCTTYCAAATATGAACTTGTTGTCATAAAGGTTGTACAAATATTTTCATACAGCTTTATGGCAAATTGCAACAGTCATAGCAATACAGTTAAATTTCCTGGCTGTATCAGGGACACTTAAATCTGTTCCGAAAAAAAAAAATGATTTAACTATTTCATGGGAAGCTGGAGAAGTATAAATATGGATATTTAGGGAAGTGTTTGTATGCTATCTCTGGCATACAAATCTTTGGCAATTTGGCATATCCTTTGGCAGAWTTAATCTCTTTGAAAACAATCACTTTTGGTAAGTCAGTGTTATTTTATTAATGATGCCTTCTCCTTTACCACCTACCATGTTTATGAGCCATGCTCTATATACCAATATTTACAGCTTTTCGAACTAGCTTTTTCCAGACAGCACTAGGTATATTACTTCTTCCAGTTCAGATTGCATATGATATCCTAACTTGCCATTTTGTCTCTGTTCTTYCACCTCTCCCCAGCACAGAACTCAGATCTAAAATTAAGATGTAAACTTCTAAACAAAATATGAATAGTAGTTAAATAATTGTGGTGCTAATTATAGCAAGGCAAGATAGCTTTCTTAAATTAGACAGTTATCTACTTGGAGAAACAAAATRTTTGAGCATGTCAGCTAAGGGAAGTTATTCTCAGTCACGTAACAGGTCTGCCTGCTTTCCATCCGTAAAATGGTTCTGTTTCTCCTAGATTTCATCTTCTTCCAATATATTGTTAGGTTCTTTTGCTCTCTGTCCTGCTCTCCTAGGCAAATCTCATTCTTAATGTTTCTTTGACAACTGCACCTGGGGATTCTGTGTTAAAAGTAAATATCTGGTAAATATCCACATTTCAGTCAAACTAGCTCTTTAACCATGTGGCCAATCCGCTGCTACTGAATTCAAAGGCATTTCTGCAACATTCCTCATCTTCTTCCATACATATCAGGCAAACAGAATTTCTTCTGATTGATTAGAACAGAGGCATCAATCTAGAGTTTAACACTGAAAYATAGAAAATATTTTAATGTTCTCCACATTCTCATATTCTTCGCATCTTTTCAATTATGAAATCACAAGAGAAAATTCTCCAGTCAACCATCTTTATTCACAAAACATATACCCTCTGAATAAAAACAAATACTCATTTTTTCTCTTCTTGGAAATTTCAACAGTATTTCAATAATGGATGCAGTAGAACTAATGAAAAGAAAGGTTTATAACTTAAAAACTTAAATGTTCTGGGAAAATATAACAAAACTCCCATGTTGCTCTTCCACAAAGTATTACCTGGAAGAAAACACTCTAGAGAGAGGATAGAGGAGATCATGCACTGTGTCACTAGGGAGACACCCATTCTGTTATCTTTTCTCTTTCTTCTTGGTAAACCTATGCCTGCTGTTTTTAAAATTTGCCACAAAGACCAAAAATAGAAAGAATAAACACAAGAGAAGAGATGAAGGAACAGATTTTATTTTTATCAATGTCTGAGAAATAAAAATATTAAACAGTGTTAATTAAATTAAACACACACATTTTTTCCTAGCAGAAATAGTTAAAAACAATGATAAATTAAATTATAACGGCCAAAAACCTTGAAACAAACCACAGCTATGTATTCATTAAGTTATTCATACTGATAGATAACATATAAAAGACTCAGATATTGCATGTTATAAAATGCTCTATCTTCCAAAGGTCTATATTTCTTTCAGCATTTCCTTACATGTAAAAGCAGTATCTACTGCCATAATTCTGTTGCCTTCCACCAAAGTGGTGGTAAAAACAGCTCCTCAGGCTTCCCATACCACCTTCAGGAAGCTACTATTTCCTGTGAGCACTTCTGTTCCACGTGTGTTTATGAATGAACTCAGACTAGCAAAGTTACTGGAGACATTTCTTGAGATAGTGATCATAGTGTTTTATCAGGCTAGATCACATACTCTGGAGGTATTGTAGCCTCAAATGCGGTGGGACACAAAGCACAATGTCTAACCAACCTCTAGCAGTTCTAAACCTAAAAAGCTTAAATATAAAGTATATCAGAATTCATTTTCCGTAGAAAAACACATTTCCACTTCCTCTGATCCATTTTCCTACCTAATCACTTCCAGTAGAACAAAGAAACTACTTTCCTTTCTTTTTTGCTTTCAAAGCAGCTTACCTGAATGACTAATGAGAGCCATTCTGTTGGGCAAGTGGGTAGAGAGATAAGACACAGGGAGTATGCCTTAATTAGACCACATTTTTATCAACTTGCTTCCTTTGGAAGTTGGCCATCAATAATTCATGCTGTATTGGTTGGTCATCACTTCTCCACAAATTTTTTGCACCTGATTAAAATCCGTCATCAGCTTCAAATCTGGTTCCCAGATTATCCTAGAAGGCATTGTCTGCCCTTCGAATGGAGTCTGAGGAGATGAATAACGTGTTTCCACCGTAGTCCAGAATGGACCGTGGTAGCTTCAGTAGGAATCTTCATCTTCATCTTTCATGAACAACTGCATGTACTAAGCCTCTGTTAAAATGCCAGTGGCTGAATGCAACTCATGAACTATATAAGTGGTTACTGGAGATGATAGAGTGAAGTTTCTACTTTACTTTAATAAGCTGGACTGAGAAAGAAAAAAGGGAAAGGGAAAGAAAAAAGGGAAAGAAAAAAGGGAAAGGGAAAGAGAAAGGGAAAGGGAAAGGGAAAGGGAAA
>NW_028186668.1:3071164-3152617 GCF_003343005.1 Rhea americana
GAAGGGAAGGGAAGGGAAGGGAAGGGAAGGGAAGGGAAGGGAAAGATCATTGACTTGACTGATACAATGCCAACAGAAGATGAGAAATACTAGTCTCACTTTTCTCAGCAGTGCAAAGTACAAGTTGAGGTGTAGGAAGGAGATACGATGGAAGGAAAGAACTTACATTATATATTCTTCAAAGTAACTCTTTGAGCTCTCCTAGCTGACTGGGTTGATGCTTTGCTTTTGACTACTTTATATTTATATTCTCTAACTTAAAGACCCTACTCTTTCGTATTTATCTCCAATCCCTACAGCACTTAATCACCGTAGTTCCAACCTATGTTTTCATCACAGTTTATAGTATAATTTGTGTGGTAGTCTGCAATGACCCTGCTAAGGAAGAATAGCTCTTTGCCAGTAATTTCACTTGAACACATGGAATGAGATGCCAATATTTCAAAGGAACTTATGTATCTAAAGCAGGTAAACAGGCAGCCATTCTGCTTTCCAGTCATATACAAACAGGTTATGATTTCTTTGAAAATTAGAAGCTTGATCTCTTTGTCATATATGAAAATCCTATGATACAGTTGTCTCAGCCTTAAACCTCTAAATCAGACTGACAGGAAGATTTAGGTAACACAGTGCTGAATGTTGTCTTACCTGCATGAATTCATAAGCATGATTTCTTTATCCTGACAAAGTAAAGGGAGCTAGGCAGTTCGGATGTAATTCAAAGAACCTGCATACTAAGCAGAAGGATATCTAATCTGGCTAGCAAGACCTGTGAAGTGGTATAGGGTTGAACTTCTCTTTCCCAATCTTAGGTAACTGCTAGGAGCCCTGAGCAAAATTTCTTTCCAAGATCTGAATTTCCAGCACAAAGGCCACTCCTGCTCTTCATGTACTTCAATCTTTCCTTTGAGTGATGCCTTATCCTCTTCACTAATTACAGGAGAACAGAAGGGCAATTATGCTCCTAACTTTGTGCCTCAGCTTGGTACCAGCAGAACTCATTGACATGAATCTGGGTGTCTGCTCTAATCCTAAGTGAGCAGAGGTGTCTGATGTACAGGTCTGAATCAGCACTTCAGACTCCAAGATCAGAGTCTCTGTGCTCCATCATTTTTGACTGAGTAGGAAGCCCTAAACTATTCCAGTCTTTTGAATCACCTTGTAGGAGGTAGCTGCCAAGGCTGGAAGCTTGAGGAAGCCATTGTGGATCTGAGTCTATGAACCCTAGATTACCTGAGATATGAACAAAGTCCTCCACTCGTTAGCTGGTTTAGCCACACAAGATAGCAAAACTTGAAGTAGTACCATTGGAGAAAACATAGGTTGGTGTCTACAGACTCTTTAAATGCAGCCATAATGTTAAACAAAATTTTGGCAAAGAAAAAGTTTGAGTGTTGGGCCCCTGATCATTAACATAGGTTAATTTAGCTTCTCTGTCTGTTTTGGATTACTCTAAATTTCTCTAATACAAAAATTTAGTTTTTTAGAGCTAGATTTAAGCAATGTGAAAATGGTATTAACCACTGACCATTTTGTTTAGCAGTATGGATATATGCTCAAGTACCTAAATATTTAAACAATTTTGGAGAGATTGCATTCTTTTGTACTTGTAGGCGCCTTTCGAATATAGTCACTGAAAAATCTGGCTCTAAATTATTGTCATGAATTGACATGAGCATATAAAAATATAGCATATGTGATCAAAGGCACAATTATCAAGAATAAGCATTCAAGTACTGTTCTCAAAAGCTCTACTGAATTAAAACATTTATTAAAAATTATAAACTATGGCTGTTTTGTAAAAATAAAAATGATATTGGCATTCTAGCAAAGTTTATCAAAGAAATTAAAATACAGGCTGTTTCCAACAAAGACTGTCATCCAGACTTTTTGTTATTGTGATTTAATGAGGCTATTACTGAAGATGCAGAAAATATTAATTTTGCTATTGTTATTGTTTGTTACTGTCATTGATATTGTTCATGTTATCAAAGTAATTAACTTTCAGAGCCCTGAGGGCACCAATAAGTCTTAATAGTCCTGATCAGCATCACTAGGGACCCTGATGCCCATGGCCCAAAAACCCCATTTCAGCTCAGTCCGGGGCTGTCAGTCCCTGCCCCAGCAATGCCGTAGAAATGCTGTTCTCAAGCATAGCCATAGCCACAGCCGTGGCCATGCAGAGCCAGGGGTCCCAGATCCCAACCAGTGGCCTGACTTCCAGCTGCCCTGACTGCCCCTGATGCCCTGCTCCCTCAGGGCAGGGGGACGGGCCCCTGTGGCCAGCCCCAGCCCTGCCCTGCCGGGACGTCCCCAACACCAACCCCGGGGAGCCTCCAGCCCTCAGGGTTAATTGATTAATCCATTAATCCAGCTAGTCTAACAGTAGTACAATACACATCAAAAACATCAGAAAATTGTTGACAGGTCTTTGGGTTGAAATTGTGATCTTTAACAAAAGAGAATATTATTGGTTAATATATTTACTATTTCACTATTTAAAAGATTAGAATTTTTAAAATATGTCACTGACAAGTATTTAGTAAAAAGTAGCTAATCTATAAATACTGTGAAGGGTAGTATTTAAGATAAATATGGAGTACTTTCAGTTGYAAATACTTCTGTTGGAAAAGTAAAATAAATATATTAGTTTTAAGAATAAAAAGTTGTGAAGATGTTTAAATCTGTTATTATTAATTGAGAATTATCGTTACTAGTATCAGCTTAATGGTTTATATCATACTGCATACCTTGCTAACCTGCTTCTATATCATCAAATATTTCAGCCGGTGCCATACGAGCCATGAAGGATCAGAACATTAGCAACACCATATCAACAGCATGTCCTCTGTGAACTGCAAATTTGCAATGCAAAGTGAAAAACACTTTGTTTATATATACTTAACCCTTCTATACTGATCTTCTCCTGAGCTGTGTTCAGTTTCTATAATTTATTCATCCTTGAATATAAAATTAAATATGAACTTCAGCACTAAATCTACTATTTCAATGTATCCAATCAGGCATCTAGGAAATGCAAAGGCTTCTTGTGTTAGTCTGATTTTTTTGAGTGCRTGTATTCTAAATATGTAAAAACATCTTTGTTGTCTACCTGTGTTATAAATCAAACTAAAGGTACATTTGCTAACATGCAAAAAACATCCAATGAGCTTCTCCCAGATTTATTCCAGCACTGGTTTCAAATAGATCTTTTAAAGTAGTTTTACACAGAGGCTGCCAAAAAAGGATGATAAATTAGCTCATTTTGAGCTTTTTGCTGTTTAAATGACTCCTCTTCCTCAACTAGCTCATCTATAGTCATCTTTGCACAGTAATCTGCAGAGTAGCTTTGCCTTTGACATTCAAGACCACTGATATTTCTGCTTTAGGACCTATGCCTACCAATTTAAGCCCCTATGCTCTAAGCAATGGCAAACTTTGACTTGCCAGTCTGGTCACAGACAATGGCSAAGGGGCTGGTTCTCCACTTTAAGGAGGTGTCCACACAAAAGGAATATTCAGTGGAAAAAATATTGGCAATGTGGAATGCAAGTGCCTCAAGTACTAAGCTAAATTATCCACACTAAATGTAGTGCACGTGAAAATCTAGTTTGATGTTTGTTCTTTTAAGAAAATAGTAGTGATCAATCTGATGTATGATTTTGAGCCAATTTCTCTAAATCAGTGAAGCCTGAAAACTCAACTTAAATGGGACTTCTAGTTCATATAAAGTTGCCTAGGAATCAAACATGAACAGAGWAATTCTGAACAAAAATAAATCCATCTACACAAGGAATTTTTATCACTTTAATTAATCCTGTTTAATTTGAGCAAAAATGCCTCACGGAATAGCACATTTGAACTTACCGGTAGATTTTATCTAAACCAGAGATCTGTAAAGTGTCTCACTGTGCAACATATATGTGCCCAAAGAGAAATCTCAAGGTGGACRTGCATACAAGGGAAGATAAAGACTATGAACACTAGGCTAGGCTAGTTGATTAGTTGTTTTCTTCTTTTGAATTGGAGATCTTTCTGTTTTTCAGTGTTAACTAGTTTTGAATTATGACAGAATCTTACAGCATGTTCACATTGAACACAAACACGATAGTCTAAACAAAAAAGAAATAATAGTAGGATGAGAAAACTTTCAGCTATTCCAGGGTGATTTACCTCCCTTAAATTAGACAATCTTTTTGTGCATCACAAACCTGGGCAAGTTGTCCAGATTCCCTTTATTAGTCAGTAGAGAGAAATGGACACTCCAAGAGCACAGTTCATCTGACTTATTTCAGGTRCCTAATTTGAGATAAGATGACTCACACTTAAAAGTGTTTGTCTCTGTGAAGTATGAGAGCCAAAGGTGATCARTTCATTCACAAGCCTCTATGTGTTCAGAAGACACCCAATGCTAATAACTAATTCTTCACACCTTTCTGAATAATATCTTCCTGCAATAGTAACCAGTAATAAACTCAGATATACAAATAAGCAAAGTTGACTCAGACTTACAGCTTACTTCTTTCTTGAATATATTAAAAATTTTTTTTTGTAATCATAGTGCTTGTTGCATTAATGGATTTCCAAAGATAAATCAATGTGTCRTTAGTTCCTTTAACAATTTTGAAAGCAGTTGGACTTTGGAAATGTGACTGACATCTATTCAAATAAATCATTATTTTCTAAAGGGAAGAAACACAATTTCTATTAGTGGAATATTAGGAGCAAGTACCTTTGCAACACATTCATATTTTTTGAAATATTTAAAACTGGACACTAGAGTTGTTTTGATATCAGTGCGTTTAAAAGCTACTCGGAAAACTGGGGAGCGCTCTCACAGCTCACAGCTATTTGCACACTTTGTGGCATTACGATGAAGTAAGAGTTACGATAGTCTAAAAGTGCAGTGTTAAAAAGAATAGGCCATTTGAAGTATATTGTGAAGAATTTAACTAATTTATATAGTTAATAAATTAGGGATAAAGATGAAAAGATTGGAGAAAGCACAGACTATTTTATTGGGAAAAATTATTGATATCTGTAATTTTCCTACCAAGCCTAAGAGAAGGATTTCAAGTATAAGAATCACTAATAGTTTGGCTTTGTTGGAAAGCTTACTTGATGACCTGGATTACATTTTTATCCGGTATTTACTGTGTAACAATTTCTCCTATAACAGGTAATATTTTAAAGAGATTTTTCAGAAAGATAAATATAATCAAAGAACAGGTACTTAACTGCTTTATGTTGGTCTTTAACAGCAGACATCTAAAAAATCCCAATACTGCAATACTACATCAGCAGCAGAAAAATCACTGTTGTCATATTTCAGGTAGAGTAAGCATGGCTACAAAGATGGTCAGAGGGCTGGAGCACCTGCCCTATGAGGAACGGCTGCGAGAGCTGGGCCTGTTTAGTCTGGGGAAGAGAAGACTGAGGGGGGATCTGATCAACGTGTACAAGTACCTGAAGGGAGGGTGTCAAGGGGAYGGGGACAAACTCTTTTCAGTTGTCCCGTGTGACAGGACAAGCGGCAATGGGCAGAAATTGAAGCACAGGAAGTTCTGCCTGGCTGTGAGGGGGAATTTCTTCCCTGTGAGAGTGACGGAGCACTGGCACAGGATGCCCAGAGAGGTTGTGGAGTCTCCTTCTCTGGAGATCTTCAAGGCCCGCCTGGATGCAACCCGGTCTAACATGCTCTAGGTGACCCTGCTTGAGCAGGGAGGTTGGACTAGATGATCTCCAGAGGTCCCTTCCAACCTTACTGATTCTATTCTATAATTCTATGATTCTATTTTCCTGAACATTGATGGACAAATTTAGCTAGGTTGTTCCTGGAGAGCTTTTTTTGGCTAAGAATGGTGGTGGCATGGCTCTTTCCTCAGAAAAAAAATAGTAGTAAATTAGAATGGCTCATATTTTTCTCTATAAACGTGGTGTATGCAGCACAGGATATATTTTCAAATCATGTAATCAACCTTTTTATTTGCCATGTTTATTAATTTACTGAAATCATTTAGAAATCAAGAACAAATAACAATTATATTGATAGAGGTACTCTGTAATGAAGCAATCAGGTCTAAACCACATTCTCAAGCATAARCCAGATTAGACAACCAGAAATGGATAGTTTTTGAGCTATTTTGCTATTATCATGCTAGCACCATGTATCAGGTCTCTTGACACTGCCATTGAAGGACGGAGCAAGCTTGCTTTGCTATCTCTATGGGAGYAAATGTAAAGAACCAGAGACTGACCAGCTTCTTCTTCCTGCTAAAGAAATTGCCGTATYGAATAGGAGATCCTTCATAATGCCAAACAGCAGAAATTTACAGGTTGATTTAAATTATCAAAGGCTTGAGCCACTAAGCACTGAGTCACTGATCCGACTGAATTGCCTCCTTCCTTTTTAATGTGCTGTCACATTAATCTGCCAGTTTTCTGCTGTTCCTAACTATTGCTCATCTCCAGTGATGATGTAATATAACCCTGCTGGAAGGAGGCTTAAGCTATCTCTACTGTCTCTCTTTTATTATTATTACTATTTTTAATTTCAGGAGACCTATCCTACGGCTTTCCCTGCTTCTTTGGATACAAAGACCCATGTTTGAATAYAGTGACTGAAGAACTTAGTTGTGACTAGATGATGCCTAAAACCACTATTTTAAATGTCATGGAAATTTTGGTAATTGAGTTAGACCAGTGRTTCTGTTGTGTTCACTCCCACTGCTCACCCTGGATCTTACATGATGCCTCTCTGCCTTTGAGCCTTAATTTACAAGCCAGTTTCCAAATGACAGACCTGCTACAGTTACATAAGACTCACAGGGCACAGCTCCATCAGCTGAAATTCAGACACAAGATGCAGCAGAGATTTGTCAGGCTACTTGGTTTTGAGTCATTTCTCTGCAGCACTTCTCCTGCTGAAAAGGAGTATTTCTCCTTTTGTTGTCCACACCAGAGACCATCAGAAAGCCTTGTAAGTAAATGCTGGACTGCTGTCCCCTTTCGCCCTTCAGCTGGACCTCTAAAGCTGGCTTCCATCTCTGGAACCCTAAAGTGGGGGAAAGTCACCACTCCAGCAGGGACTCACCTGGAGCCTTAGGTTCAATAYAACATTACTGAAACTTAGTCAAATGTGTATGGATCAAAGAGGAGGTTTTTGAAGCTGGAACTTCCAAGATGGTTCATGTGCCTGATATCCTTTGTCCTCTTAGTTCTGCTGACTCCCAGCCCCCATCTRTTGTTACCTGATGTAGTTGTTTCCAAAACACTAGAAAAACATGTACTGAATAAACTCTGCCATATATTACTTTGGATTTACCTACATTGACATCCTACTGTAACTGGCATTAGAGAACAATGTAGCCATAGAAAAACGGAGCTTAGAACAGGTTTGGCTTCCCAATTACTCACCACCTAATGGATTTACAGATCAAGCTTATCCTTTTAGCAGCTGGCTAACCAGCTCACAGCAAGAAATGGTATGTTTATGCTGATTGTTAGTCCCAGCAACAAAYCGAGCACAAGCCTTGCCTTGACCTGGAGGATCCTTGTCAACTTAGTGGAATGACTGTCACTAAGTTCACTAAGGTTTCTAAAAGGCAGAATTAAATTCTCTGCAGTCATATTCTGGAAAACTGTGGTACTATTAAGAATGCTAAAATATTAGTTTGAGATACTAAAATMATTTTATATCTGAAACAAAAATCACTTCTTTTATTAAATTGATAGCAGAGGTAAGGTTTGCAGTCTTTCAGGAGGGGACAAAAAATCTGGTATAATGTCACCTACAGTATTCTTTTTCCTACTTCTTCCTACTGCTTGCTCTTAAAAGGAATAGGGCAGAATAGCTCAAAGCGCATTTGATTTCTGCATTTGTCTGAGTTCTGCAACCTGCTGTTCTTCTGTAGTGTTCACTGCAGGAGACTGACAAAGTGAAGATGCTATGTTTAAGATAATTTCTCAAGCAAGCACTGTTCTTCCTCGCTTCTTATTTAAAAATAAAGTCTACCTATAGTTAACAGGTCTGTACTCTGTGGAGAATCCAYACATGTAGAGTCTGCAATTATCTTATCGAATAATGTAATCTTTCATCCTAAAAAGTAGTTACCAGGAAGGAACATTAACAARAAAGAAAGAAAAGAGAGAGAGGGAAGGAGAGAAAGAGAGAGAAAAGAAGGAAAGGAGAGAAGAAGGAAGGAAGGAAAAGGAGAAAAAAACAATTCTTATCCTGATTATCACTGTGCTTGAATTTCTATATAGAAACTGTAACTGACAGTTATAACTGTAATTGTTTATCATAAAGTCTTTCAAAAAAACCCTACTGTTTAGGTACTTGTTATCTCACTAGAAAAGAAAGGAGATTTTTTGGAATTTAGGCTCCTTGTTCCTCAGTGATCTGAACTGCTTACTTTTGAACACCCTCTCCAAAAGCAAGAATTTTGAAAATAACTGATTCAGTGGGACTCTACAGTACCTCATTGCAAGTGTTATATCTGGAAAGGAAATGTGGCCAGAGCCACTCACGTTGTCTGCCACAATTTAAATATATATATAATCTTCATTCAAAGTTGACTTGCGTAAGTCAGATAAATGGAGTGAAATGATAAAATGAGTTGAAACAAACTTACTGCAGTTTTATCTGCATTGCAAGGTCACCATAAAAGATTTTGGGCTTTCATAACTTGTTTATTTCACATACTTTGAGTCAAAGGAAGCCCAGAAGTAGATTAATAGCAATTTTGCAAGTTCTAARTGGCAAAGGGAAAGGTGATTAATCGGACATATTCAGCAACTGCAGGTTTCAGAATCAACTAAGTTGTTCTGATAGTGAGCAGTAATATCCCCACAGACCTGACTGGAAGTAACGGCATAGCAGCARGATAAAGTAATGTGTAAATACCAGTTACTGTATTTTTGGTTTACTTCTTCAAGACTGTACCATTTTACATTTAAGTTTAAGTGCTTGGAAGCAGTGCTTGATTGGCACCTGGGAAGAAGCCCTCTAGTTTGCAGAGCAGGTGTCGGCAGGACTGTCAGTATGATAATGGCAGCCCTAGGGATTTGTCCCTTCAGCAGGCTGCTTGGATTTCAGTATTGCACTTGTAAGTGTCTGTTGAAAGGGAAAGTAAGTGGTATAAGAATATGTGGCAAAGCAGCAAAGGTGTGGGAGGAGAGCCTGTATCTGTTGAATAGATAGGAAAAACAGAAAAAAACAAGCAATTCCTCCACTTGAAAAAAAAAAAAAAAAAGGGAGAAAAAAAGACTGTTAAATGCTACTTCTGAACTTCTGTGGAGCTGCTGACTGTGCCTTTACTATGATGTCCCTGAATGTTCTCAGTGCATCTGAAATCTCTATTTCTTTTTTAACATAATTGAAAATGATAAGCTTGATGTTGTGTTATCAGCTGACATTTCTTCTGCTTTTGTATCTGACAGGTATGAATGTGCCAAACTTCAGCAGAGTAATGCCGTGTAAACTTCTAGCATGCTTATGCTAGTGAGAAGGGAGGCAGGATGTCTCTCATTATGGCTTTTTAATGTTGAAAGCTATTGGTCTGTATGGACTCATAATCTGACCCAGCATAGCCCTATTTATTGTGTCATAACTCTTCTAAGAGAATCACAGCACCATGAAGTGCAGGCGTCCCAAAGCATAAAAAAAAAGAAAAAATCCTGCAAAAAGTATTTTTAGTAGCTTTAAATCTTCCTCACTAGAGCAGATTAAAGCAGAAACAAGGCTATCTTAATGATAAAACATAAAGCTGTTCTCTAGACATCATCATCATGAACACAGAAATTCTGTGCAATGGGGATTATTTTCCTGCAAYAGAGGAAGGTTTGTTTGTTTCTGTGAAAACACCTTAGCCACTGCAGTATTTATAAGAAGTACTACAGTATATGAAAGTTTCATCTAGTCTAAAATCAGGTCAAAATGTAAATATCTTTTGTATTTTGTAGCTATTCCTTTAAATGTTTTCTTTTGTTGTACCTTTTTTTGGTTTCCTAATTTTTCTGTCCTATTTCAAAATACAGTACTACACTGAGTTCTGGGCTCCTGAATTATAGACACAGGTCAATGGAATCAAAAAATGTCAACTATCCCTTTTTGATTCCAGCCAAGGTTTTACATTTTGCAATACAACTAATTAAAAATTTTGAAATAGCACTGTTTGCTGTCCAGTACAGCATTAATAGAGTGCCTTTTGCTCTGCCGCTCCTTATTCAAACACAGCTTTAGGTAGTGCACAGAGTAGACCTGCAGCTCGAGGGCTTTCCATCAATTTCAGCAGACTGCATAAAACCTTAATGAGAACCTGCTTTTTGTGCCTCTAAATCTTCATGACATATATATGATCTTACTGAACATTTATTGAGCACAACAAGACTATGGTCTTATTTATTGAATACCATTCACTATACTTGATACAGAATTATTGCCTGCTGCCTTACATTTTCTTAAGGTGTTCAACACCACGGTATCTCAGCATCTTTAAAAAACAGAATTCTCCCAGTGATACTTCTCATGYCATGATTGATAATCTAAGTTAGAAGAGAAGTTACGGTACGTATTCATTCTTTTTAAAGACTTTGTTTCTGAAATAGTCCCTTTTATGTTTTTTGAGAGATCAGTACAATGTTTGATTTTTCTCTAAACTCTGTATATCTTATCATATCTCCAAGGCTTTTCCAGAACTCTTAGTATTTGATACATTAATTTCCTATTTCTGTTCATACACTAGAAGAGGTAGGGTCCAGATACACTCCTCTATATGCAGCTAAACTTCGCAGGCATCCCGTTACTTCTTCAATATCAATAGCTATTTCCACATTTTCCTTTTAACTTAAGCAACATTTCCTTTTTATCTTTTTGAAAGAAGACATAGACAAAAAAAGAATAGCAAAAATGTAGAAGGAGTCACCACAAATGTGTTTATTCCAGAAACTCAGAAAAGTTTCTGTATTTTTTGCATGATGAATGAGTGACATAGTGTTCATTGAACTCTGGTCTCCCATGAGAGAAAAGGCTAGCATGAATCAGGCTAGGCGGTTTKCTTAAGGTTGGCATCATCTTTTTGCACTTCCTTCTGCAGTGGGATAGCTGCTGAGTCAACCCCAGTATTAAGTATGTTAATTTTGGCTTTGTGCAATCACTCTGACCTGCAGGAGGTGAATCATTCAGCCATTTATCTGCTAATCAATTCTGACATCTTCCAAGAACAGGCATAATTAATCACACCTCCCTTGGTTTTGTGTTTTCATAAACAACATTGTTCTGCTGTCAAGATCTCTTGGTTTGATATAGTTGGGAGCATGCCACCTGCGATTCAAGACTACTTTCTTTCATGACAAAACATCATGTTGATAAAATAACCCTTTTTAATTTAATTATACTATATCTTTGTTTAAGATGATACTTGTTTTGGCTTCCGTTGAAGAGTAATAAAATATACTAATGCTGCAGAAAGAGGGTCACAAGCACTGACTCATTCAGCTTAAGGAGTTAAAGGAGTCTTAAAATTTTATGTCATCATGTGAGATCAGTTAGATTTTAAAGCTAAATGTATCTGTTATCTTTTCAAACACAAATATTACTAATCACTGAAATTTCAGGTTTATTAGAAAACTACATTTCAATTTTACTGTCCAGGGCTATCAATGTAATCTTTTTAAGGATGAGAATTCTATAAAATGAACTGCGTCTTTTCCAAAAATAAACATATTTCTCAAAGAACTGTTACTGGAAACAAGAATAGGTTTTGCCACACTACTTCATCTTTCATTCACGTTTATAATTCTGTTGTTAGTTTGGATAATGGAAACTGTTCCTGTGCCTTAATCACAGAATGGTCAAGGTTGGAAGAGATCTCTGGAGATCATCTATTCCAACCCACCTGCTCAAGTAGGGTCACCTAGGTCACATCACACAGGATCATGTCCAGGTGGGTTTCGAATATCTCCAAAGAAGACAATTCCTCAACCTCCTTGGGCAACCTGTTCCAGTGCTATGTCACTCTCACAATAAAGAGGTTTTTCCTCATATTCAGGCGGAACTTCTTGTGTTTCAGTTTGTGCCCATTGCCTCTTGTCCTGTCACTTTTCACCACAGTAAAGAGTCTGATCCCATCCTTTTGACACCTGCCCTCAAGGTATTTGTAGACATTGATAAGATCCCCTCTCAGTCTTCTCTCTTCCAGGCTGAACAAGCCCAGCTCTCGCAGTCTTTCCTCATAAGAGAAATGTTCCAGTCTCCTATTTATCTTCGTAGCCCTACACTGGACTCCCCAGTAGCTCCATGTCTCTCTTTTACTGGGGAGCCCAGAACTGGATGTAGTACTCCAATGAGGCCTCCCCAGGGCTGAGTAGAGGGGCAGGATCACCTCCCTTGACCTGCTGGCAATGCTCTCCCTAATGCACCCCAGGATCCCATTGGCCTTCTCAGCTACRAGGGCACATTGCTGGCTCATGGTCAACTTGTTGTGCASCAGCACTCCCAGGTCCTTCTCCACAGAGTTGCTCTCCAGCAGGTTAGCCCACAGTCCGTACTGGTGCACCTGTGCTTTAAAAATGTATAAAAAATCATCTAACCAGCTTAATTGTCTAAGTCACATTGATATCTGTAGTACCTTACTGCCTACATAGTACCTATATGATGCTCCACTGAACTTTTTAATACCTAAGTACCTTTGAAAATAGTCTTCTAATTTTCAAAATCTTCTTGTTCTAATTAATAGCCCGAGATTTTTCTCTGTTTTTCAAAAATAAAGAAGACATACAGACTCATTTAAATTGTTCAATTAGCAATTGATTCTTGAAAAGCGTGAGCAGTTAAGAAAATATAAATTCCCCAAATCCATTTTTATCAATTTCATTGAAAATGTGCTGAAAATAGTGGAGATAAAGAGAAAAATCAAACAGACTAATTGTCAAACTAATTGGAAGACTTCAATCTGGTGTTTGTTTTCTGCTGAAAAAAAAACTGAAAGCACAACTCCAGAATACAGAAAAGAATGGTAAAAACACCAACAGAAAGGCTAAGCTGTCTCCTAACACTGTGGAGCTACTATATTGCAGTGATACATTATTCAAATTACAGAAGACTATCACGTTTTGGTTTGTAAGTGAAAATCCATGTAGACATGGCTAAGAAATAAAGGGTGTGAAATGTAGAATGGATGTCAATCACGTGTATTTTAACAATTTTGAGACTGTTGAAGAATCCAGTGATGTTAACCAATACCAGTTTTTAATGTTGAAAATGAGAACTAGTGTCAGTGCCCCAAACTAATAAAATATTTTCTCCCTAGTTTAAAATAGATGGCAACCAGATACTTAACAGAGCAAAGGCCAGATCCCCAAAAAAGCTCAAAGGCAACCACAAGAAAAGAAGAACAAAAAAGCTTAACTTTCAAGAGTTATTTAAATTCATATATACCACCTATCTGACCTGAACTTTTTCGAGCAGCTCCCTCTATATCACTAGATTCACTGCAGTATCCTCTTGGAATTAGGTATTCCAGAGGATATCTGGATATATAGTCGGAATATATATGGACTTCTATGGAATCTGTATTCCATAGAACATCCCAAAGTTCTACTCACAGAAGCTAAATGGAATGGTGCTTTTCACTCTGTCAGCTGAAGCTGGTRCCCATCAAGTCCTGAGTTGGAGTATATTCCTGGAGGGTCCTGGGTTCAATCCCCAAGACTCCCTATTCCTCTGACACATARGTAAAATCGCTCATTACACAGCTCAACATTTAGGATCCCTTCACTTCTCTCCAGTCTTCTTTCTTAGCCTATTGAACTTCTCATTCTTTGCTGCTTCATTAAAATACTTTATTAGGAACATTGGCAAGCAGCCCAAGCGTTTAGTGGTGGAAGATACAAGCTGGAATACTTATAAAGCTGAGGATATATTAAATCTAGGTCTCCCATTTGCTGAGCGAGAGCTGCAAACATCAACAACTGCATTTTAAAAGCAAGAGACAACTCTAGTCAGTTTTCTAAGGGACTAGCTCTAGGCACCTACCTTCAGCTTTCAAGCTCTAGGGAAGAGAGAAACCTATCAGCAGCCTTGTCTCAGTCATGCAGTTTCCAGAGCAGATGGAATTTCAGAAATACCCTGGGCTTTACATTTCCCAATGGCTTTTTTCTAGGAGTGTCCCCGTTCCAGCAACACATAACTCTCTTCCGAGGCATGCAACTTTGTTCGCGTATTGCATAAGGAGCTTAGGGACCAATCCTAGATTTTGATTTCCATCATGATACCCAAAGATATCTAATTTAGAGGCTTTTTTCCCCCTAATCTTATACTCTGTATCTCATGGGTATATACAGATAAAAAGTTTTGTCACATGTAGACACAAATAAAACCTATGCTATGCAAATAGCCCTGGCATGCCAATTTTGTCCACAAAAATGTACAGTTTCRCAATTTAAATACTGAGCAGTTTGTCTTCCTCTGTGCCATGAAAATAGCTGCAGAAATAGATTGTTCTTGCACCCTTAACCTGTTAAAAATCTTAAAATAAAAATCAACTATTTCAGGAAGTGTGACACAATGGAGACACAACTTCTGCAGAAATGTCTGAGAATGCTATATTTTTTATTACATTCAGTCTATGACTTGCCAGATAATGGAGATGGACGGGTTGCATCTATCATTTTGTATTACACATCTTAATGATGGTGACTCATGAGATCTGACAAAAGGTCGCCACAAAAGAAAGGATTGATTATAACTTTTAGCAAAACAATTTTGGGGATGAGAGAGCGGATTAGATCTGTATGTGCAAAGACTCAAATATGTACTTACAGGTAGTAATCTAGCCTGAAATCAACATAGTAAATCTATGGTTAGATAGATGTACAGATGGAAAGACAACTCTAAGTATTCAGGTCCTTATTCAACCAGTATGTAGGACTTTAAGAAATCCCATCAATCACATAGGGATTTAAAAATCTCAGTAATTTTGAGGATCTATGTTTAATGGACTACCTGTTTCTGAATTATAAATTGGATTATCCAATATTGATTTACTACTTAACTGAACATGTCCTTAGATCAATTTCTACATGGTGTCCAGTAAATGATGTGGTGAGATTAGGAAAGAAATATATTTAGTCACGCATGATTGTTAAGAGATCCCTTTCAAATGTGCAACCTTCACTTGAAAAAATTTCTAAAATCAGTGCAGTCGATAGTAGATATGCTCTAGAAGGGAAGTGCAGTAAAGAAACRTCAACATTTCTCCTAAATATATATCTCTGTAAAAAATCTGAGACAACTAATTATAATTTATTTTTGAAATTTAAGCAATTGTCAAATCATCTAGCTGTGCAAATAAGATTTTTGTGGTCATTCTGTTCACARGCATGTCCTTCTGTCCCTTCAGCCCAGTAACTTTTGAGTTTATTGACTGATTTCTATGCTAATGGACAGAGAAGTAAGGATGTCAAAAATAAGATGCTATGTGTTTCATGAAAGAGCAAAGTAGGTAAAGGAGTCTTAATGTTTTCATTGAAAGAAAGGCTAAAACAACTATTCTAACATGAGTAAATACTGAGTCTACACATGGAATTTAGAAAAATCCCATGAAATAAACAGTATTTAGTTGCAGATTCAATGTTTTTGATTGAAATTTAAGACCTACTCCAGTAAAAACTTCATGCCTGAATTAATTTTTAAAGTCAAGTTTGGAATTGAGAATAGTGGTGGTTCTACTCCAAAAATGGGTCTCCCATCAAAGGAATTCTACATTACTGCTTTGATTAATGAAATTACTCTTTGCTATTTTGATAATGGAGGAACTCTACTCTGTCTCTTGCACAAATTACAGTGTTAAAATAATGCTGTACACATACTGTAAATGCAGGCTTCAGACATACCTGGTAATATACGTACCACTGATTGCTTGCTATCTTTTAATATTTATATGGATGAGGTTTTGCTCAAATGTACACTGGCACATCCTGGGACACAGCTTTCATAAAGACTGCATTCAAATAAAGAAGGGTGGCTGTAAGAACAATCATATACCAGCCAAAAGATTTTGTTCTTTCTGCAATGCTTGCTCTTCACTGGCCTGCAAGAAGTCAAACATAAACTTAGGTAAATTATTATTGTCAGTAACTCAGAAATAACTACTACTGTAGCTAACACTTTTTAAGAGCGTAGAGTAAATAGAATTAAAAATGAGAACATCATTGATAAGAGTCATTGAAAATGTTGAAAAAAATCATACCGTGAGATTTCTCTAATTACGAATATTGGCATCTGAGAATATGTCCCAGAAATATCATTTACTGTGGATGTGATTCACTTGGCTAGAAAAGGGATTAAGGCACCCAGGCACTCAGAGGCCATTATCTACATCCTGAGAGTTGCAGAGTGCCTAAATCAGAGAAAAAATGGATGGGAGAAATTGGGTAACAGAAGACTTCTTAATCACAGCCCTTCTTCTCCTGACCACACAATGCTTTTCTGAGAGTTAGTTGAGTCAAAACAGTTCTATAGCATCTAAGTCTCCATCTTTTTTAGTTAAATACAAATATGGAATTTTCATGGCCAGACTTTTGGGCAGATTGCTAGCAGAAATAGAATTTGTATTTGTACAATTTGTTCAGAGGTGCCTCTAATTAGCCTCAGCAATATACGGTGTGTGCATGCTTAATGAGCAGTTGCATCCGGTAATAATATACCTGACCATGTAAGTGATTTGTATGGGTAACTATGGTTGYTGTTGTTTCAAACTAAATGTGTTAATGAAAGGATAGGATATGAAATCATATGCAAACAGTACTTTAAAATTTGGCTCAGAAAGGAACTGTACATGTATGTACRTTATTAAAAAAGAAATATTAATAAAAAGTATAGGTGATAGCTTTTGTGTAAGCATACATACACAGCATCTCCTTTAAAACATGTTGGATGAGTAGCCAGAAARGGTTTTTTTTAGATGATTTTTTTCATTATGGAGAGATATCACAACATCACTGCTCCCACTCAATAACAAGAGCTGATAGTGTTTACCACTTGAATTAATATGGAAAAAAATATATACTTCCCATACATATTTTGCAGTGAGGACTCCTATCCACCATTATCTATCCTGCTTTAAAWTTTGAATACTATGAAAATAACCATACTAAAAAAAAATGTCTAAGTGGTTCATGAAGAGCTTGTCATTTGTTGAACGATAGAATGATGTTGAGAGAGTGTTGGATCAAGTCCYCCCACTCAGCTTGCAGCAATGGAATGATTCCCAGGTTACACTATAAAGTACCTGCTGTAATCAAACTAAGTTGTTAAATCTATCTCCCTGTTCCAAAACGGTCATCAATTTCTACTTCTACATTATTCAAAACAGATTTTTGTCTAAATTATTCTTTAAAAAATAGTTCTTGGAGGGAATTTGCTCGAACCCTAGCAAGCGATCCATTCTAGTGCTTGTCTCTCCTTACCATTAGAAAGCATTTGTTTATATCTAGCCAGACATATCTATCTAGACTCCATGTAAATTATGCTATTTGTTTATGTCTAGTAAGAACCTTCCTTTTTGGCAATTTTAGCACATTTTTAAATCTTGTCCCTGGTGGAAGTGGAAAACAAGTTAGTTCCTTTCAATACCCAGCAAGTTTCTACGTATTTTGAAGGCTGTTATGCAGTATCGCTCCTGCGAGATATTTAACCTATGTCTGGTGACCTGTTGCACCCATGAAACCCCTGCTCCCACTGTCTTGGTCTCCAGCAGTGTTCACACTGCYTCAAGCCTCAGTGTCCTCCATCATCGCTGATTTCCAAGTACTCTGGATACATGGAGACTTTGGCTCCTTCCCAAGTTGTTTGTAGATACCATATCACTTCTTTGACGTAGCTCTGAGCCAGACTGGTGGTGGGCTGACTTGAAGCCCTTCTCTTTTCCYCAGCATCCAGGTCCCTTCAGCATCCCTGCATCTCCACGCTGCACCCCAATGGCTGCCCTAGCTCGGCTCCCGCCAGACAGAGCAGGAAAGGCTGAGGAGTGAGGAGGCCCTAACATGTTTGCCTTCAATTACTCTCAACATCTAAAACAAGCAATTTTCTGCTGCCCCTTGTTGCAGCCCTGTGTCTCTCCATGGTTTTGTCATCTCAAGACTAAAAACTTCAATTACGCATTTTTCCTTCATGTTACAAATCTGATTAATCATGTTTATCTCTACTGAACTTTTTCTTGTTAGTCCACATCTTCCCTGAAATGAGGTGCCTTAAAACTTGAGTGAGCATTTCAGCTGAGGTCCAAGCATAGAAGAAGGGAAAAAAAAAYACTTCATGTGTCTTACAGAGATGAAACACAGCAGTGCATCCCAGGTAAAAGTCTGTCTTTTTGTAGAAGCTAGAATTTTTTTATACCTATGTTCAATTTGGGACCAACAGAAATCATTCTGCAGATCTGCAGCCTCATCTGTCATTCCCCATTCCCCATTCCCTAAAGGGCAGTGTCATTAACTGGAACACAGAAGACAAACCCAGCAATCCTATGGATACAGGCTTTTAGTATGAAGTCGCRTCCAGAAGTTTTTATCCATGATGTTTACAAGTAACATATTAAGAATAAATAGAAAACTGTTTACACAGAATTATTCCCTTTTCTGAATATCTCTTTAGCAATATTATTATTATTATTGCTTTTCAAAACAACCTCTAGGAGAGTTTTTGCCCTGCAAAACACTCAGCACTGACTTCAGTTAACATGTAAATAATTTTTTTTTGAGTAAATATCCTAAATCTGGAAACACGATCACTTTGATAGAGACAAATGACTATCTTCAGGAGGCTAAATCCATGATCACTGATAGTTTTACATGTACTATTTTCCATTTATAAAACACCATGCAAATTCTAAGTTATAGGCAGAGCTTCTAGAATTCTTAGCTATGCTGAAATATGGTTCACTATAAAATAACCCCAAATATTGAGTTAAATTGATCAACATATGTCTGTCTTTTGTAAGTGTTTTTGTAACTTAAAATAAAAAAGTTTATGAAGAACGTTTATTTAGCATCTCAGCTTTTGTAAGCTGTATCAGTACAATATTTTTCTGTCTCTGTCATTATTATAAATTTCCAGCAATTCTGTACAATGAGTAAGACAGGAGAGTAGTTTGGAAAACTACACAAAGCACAAGAAATACTACACTTTGTAATAAAGATGAAATTTACCTGAAAGAAAATTGAAATACTTATGGGAGCTAACACAAAACCCAGATTACACAAGTAACATTGATGAAATCATATATGAATAATGAAAGGAAAAGTAGTGAAAATATTGCTAAAGGTGAGGTCAGAACTAGGTAGAAATAAAAGGGAAAAGAAAGTGTGAATATGGCTGTTGAAAAATTAAGTTCTTGTACCTTTGAAAGAGGTACATCTATGTGACTTCATTTTTTTCAATATTTTTATTATTCATCAAAATACAACAAATTGCTAATGTTAATTAATATAAGTCTTCATAACTTTTGACTTTAGACTGAAGAATTTATAAATGAGATGTCTCATAAGAATCATGAAACTACARAACCAGGTGCAATAAATATTTGAAGAAAATCAGAACTGTATGTACTGCAGTGATTCTGATCATTATTTTCCTTTTTTTTTTATTTAGCTATAAAATTTATACCATAAATTTCCTTTATTAAAAGCACAAGGAAAACAATCTAGTCTTGCATATACCAAAATAAATCCCAGAACAGTGACTTCTTACCATAGTCAATGCAAGATATTTAAAATAATCTGTTTTCATTATGATTATATGTCTTGAAACATGCCTAGCTGGCTTAATTGTATTAGAATCTTAAGAGACTTCCCAGACTTTATTGGTCTGGTAGTTAATTTGTCTGATATTTTAAACCACAATTTCTCATTTTTGGTGACAGAAGAGTACAATATGCCCAGATAGCCTTAGTGAGAAAGAGAAATAATTTAAAGAAATTGTATCATATTTAATTCAGTGGCACTTCTTTGGCTTGAAGAAAGCTACTATACATTTTTTTCATATATGAAAAAATCTAATCTTCTCATAATAGAAGGAACAAAGAAATCAGACTTTTTCATTACRTCTTTCTAAACTGAAATCCATTATAAACAACTCCTCACATATGCATTTTTGAAATATATTTGATAGCATCCCTGTTGGCCTCAAGAGTTATTCTTCAGTCTTCCCTCAACAGGATAGACCTGATTTAGTTCATAAYCTCAGTCAGTTTTTAAAATTTATTCTATGTGACCTCTCTCTTTGAACAGTGATCTGTCAAATTAATTGAAAACYGGCAGTGGCTGCTATGAAAACAAACTGCAAATTGCAGGGGTATTCTATACTATTCTATTAGTATATACTATACTATTCTATACTAAAAGAAGTAAGATTCAGGCAGATGAGAAGAGCAGCTGCAATTAAACAGTGGTTCTGGTTAATGATATTTGACCAAGTCCTGCTTTTGCGGGAAATTCTTTAGCAAGAGCTAGAGCTGACTTGAGCCAGCAAAGAGGTGATAAGAAAGCGCTGGGAGAGTCTRTCGCGTGGCAGGACTTACAAAGGAGGGCCTCACACACGCCCCGGGGTGATAGCGGCTGGGGAGGTTGCAGCTGAAATTTCTCGGTGACCTGTTCTGAAGGGATTCAGATTTCTATCCTTGTTTCTTCTTGCCCAGCAAGAGATACGTAGAAGCACGACCGTTATCTCTGGCAGCTTCTGCTCCCTGCCCTTCTTGGCAAACACTGCAACAGAGGATTCATCTCTCTCTTCCTGGCATTGTCTACCTTTATGTCAATAAATTATCCTTATCTCTTAGAGTTCCTATTCTCTCCTTTGCTGACTTTTTGTTCTCTATTTACTTGAAAAAAAATTATTTTAACCTCTGGAACAATCTTTCTGTTGYTCTTTGCTTCCCTTTATTTCACAGTGGCTTAACTTCATCTTGTAATATTTTCAATCCTTTATAGTTTTTGCTTTAGATCTTTTGATGACCCTCGCAGATTGAGAACTTACTGTAGTTCTTTCTATACTGACCTTTCTGGCCTTTTCATTTTCTTTTTTAAAGTAAAGAGAAAAAAAATTCATTGCTATGTAGCTAGCTTTCTATTTACCGGTAGTAGTCAGTTTGAAAAACATAACTGTTGCGTGAAGCACTTGTTTCCTTTTTCTTTTGCTTTCTTTTGTTTTATCATGGCTTTTTTCCATTCCAGAACTCAAGGAAAATTGATGGTGTTACATCTAAAATTTGTTAATGAACACACACACACACACACACATATATATATTTTATATATATATATATAATATATGTATATATATAATCCTTCCTAAGTTATAAACAAACAATGCAGGATCACCTAGACCACAATGGGAAACACTTCCCGACATCTGAGCGACAACTCTGGAGTTTATCATCTCTTCAGCTCTTTTTGCTCCTTCTTCTATGTCATCTCCACTCTACTTTTTATTTACTGATCATACTCTTTTTAAATTAGCTCAGTATTAACATACCTTCTCCAGTTGCCTCTGTTCAAAGTATCTTTGCTCTTGAACATTCGGAAATAAATGTATTACTTTTATGTGAACTTTGAAAAAGGGAGTTTCCCCCTTTTCTCCACTTTATCTTTGGAAATGAAACTTCCCAGATACACTTGACTTTCACCGGTTTAAATATGTCTTCACRCTTGCAAATATTTTCATGTGATTTGCTTTAACTGAAGTTTAAATTTTACCTATAAAAGCACTGGCTTTCTCTGGCTGTTACAGGAGCTTCTAGTGCATTAAAAATGTAATACAAGTGTATACTCAGTATTCACACACAGACAAGCAGTTCCAAGATTCATTAAATAATATGTGACTTTAGTATAGTTAAACTAAAATTYCAATGTCTACTCTTTAACAGTTGGTATGAATATGTATAACATAAAAAGGACTACAAGTATTTTGTTCTGATATATAAAATGTCAGTAAAAATCCCCAAATGATACAAGTGGATCCAGAGATTTAATAGTAATGTGTTATAGTAGTTATGGTCTGGGGAGCTTGATGTCATTGTTTTCTTCTGTTCCCTAATCTTCATAAATACTCATCTTTGCTTCTTTCTATTAAAAATGTTTCATTTTCAGTAGTAAATCACAAATTAGTTCATTCAAAAAAATYGGTTTTCTTCTTTTTTTTCAGCACTATCTCAGTGTTGGGTTTGTTATTGTTGTTTTTTTCTTTCTCCCTTGCCAAGCAAGTACTTAAATATATCCTAAATAGCCATGGATAAAATAAGGTGATACCTAAGCTAGCCTGCAGCCATAGACTTTTTAAGGGTCTGTCACTGTTCATTATATACRGCTAACACATCAATATTCCAAATAGTTTGTCATAATTTGGAGGAACATACATACTGCACACAAAACCTAATGGACTTGACATTTTACATTTTTTATAATAGAATCTGAAGCACTGTTTTCCATGCATCATGTACCCTTAATGCACAGACATTTTTATTCTGTGTTGTCTCAAATGGAAGAAAATTCCCCCCAAAAAATTTTGTATGATTATTTCTGTTCTCCAAATACAACTTCTCTCTTCCTAATTGTCTTTTTTTTCCTTTTTTTCTCAGAGTTCTGCCAAAAGCTTTAGACCCATCCTGCCATTCTAAAACTCTTTCCCACTCTAGCTTGTTCAGATGATGTTTGCATGCATATTTGAGGTCTTCAACGGCCTTAATCTCATGCCAGATACTGTCTTTCACCTTTGTACCCAAGGTTTTGTAGCATTGCACTATTTCTCATTTCAAATTGCAACTTTGCTGGATCACTGTTTCCTGGATTTCCTGATACATGTTTTTATATCTTGATTTTATTATACTCTCTAGGCATATTCTTAACATTTTGTATTCCTCCTGTATTATCTGCTTCCAGCTTTTTTGCCAGAGTGACAGTATTTGTTCCTTGCTCCTTCATGGCCATTGCCCAGATTGCTACAATGAACTGTAGCTGCTGAATTCCCCAAATGTTTCAAGAATTTGGTCACTGACCGGATCCATGTTCTGCCTTTGCTTTGCAGTATCTAAAAACATCTGAAATAAGAAACCTCTCCTTCAAATGCCGTGTCTTAAAAGCAAGTGTCGTTGTTACAGCAATCTGTCCCCAACCTAAATACTTCGGTTTCTACTTCTTTTCCTGTGTACACACATGCACACACGCACGCACGCATGCACGCACAACACAYCAGGTTATAAACCATTGCTTCACTAAATCTTGCCAAAGATGTAAGGCCAGGCATTTTCTGGCAATTCTAAGTGTGCTGAGATAGATGGCTCTGCACAGGACTTCTGAACACAGCCTTGCCTCTTTTTTAAAGCTAGTTCCTGAGGAAGACAAATAGTTTAAAATAAACTTTTTGATGGGATTTCCTTTTCATTGCTCCCTGTCTTATTGTTTTATTACAGTCAATAATAGTTTTCTCTTCTGGACTTTAGCAAAATAATGATAGCAAATTTGTCCTAATAAAAATGAAAGAAACTGATTAAATAAAGCAAGCACCTTTGGTTGCTTTGCTTAGAAGAATCACTATATTGTCATTTTAGGTATATTCCTCTTTGGATGAAATAAATTAAAAAAAAAAGATTGACAATTCCAGGTACTTACACACAAATCCTGAATATCTGTTTTCTAGGAGAGCGTGTTAGAAAGTTCAGCATAGCTGGTAAGGCAAGAGTAAATGTCCTAAGAAACCAGAAAGAAACAGACTCTTTTGAATGTTTTCCAAGATTTAAGTTTCACTTCAAATATAATGTTGYCAAACACTAACAACAATGTCATTTAATAGTGTACATTTTAAGTTCATATAATCTAACCTTTTGTTGACCTGAGACGTCATTCTAAAACCATCATAATATATGGTCAGGCAAACAACCAGATTATTTACAAGTTTGCCAAGGTGTCACAAGTCTCTGTTTGAATAGTAAAAAGTATGAACTGAAAAAGAGTGAGAACTTATCAGATCCTTAAAATGTACAGGAGAAGCAGGTTACTATGCCCATCATGCTATAACATGACACAGTTATGTATGTTAGGGGAAGCTGATCTAATAAGCACCAACATACTTTTGCTTATTGGTCTACTTTTGTTTAGTTTCAAACCAGCTCCCCTCTTATCTCCCAGCTTCCACYTCCCTCTAGTTAAATCAGGAGTTACGAAATGGCATTTATTTATTCTGAGACCTTACTGAGAAATGCTAAGCTACATTTGATGGAAAAGACATAGCTATTAAATGTCTTTTAGAGAAATAAAGGAGTATGCTACACCAGTCTCTTGTTTTGTCAGAAGGAAAACTAAACTGAAATTTTGCATGTTTTATCTAAGAGGTCTTTCAGGATTATATTAAAACTTTCATCAAGATTTGCCACCCATACARGTACTCGGTTTTAAGAAGGAATCTCTTATTGGCTATTTAACTTACTTTGCTATGTCTTAAAATAAATGTCTTTTTTTTAGGTAATATAACTTTAATCTGGATTTTATTTAAAGAAAAATTGTTCATGTCTTTTAATGCGTTTTTCTGGTGGTTTTTTTTGGATATTTGATTTTAGAAAACATAAGACGAGAGGAAAACAGCAGCTATGTTTTACTCAGACAGCAAACAGTTTACTGAGACAGTAAACATAACAGCAGTTATGTTTAAACTCAGAAACTACACTGGAGGGTTACAGAAATTGGATATCTTCTTCTGCACCAACTGCTGTGCTAAAGCAATCGTCCTTTCACACAGTCTAGATGACAGCAGGGCGCTAACGAGCGGACAGACTGTATGGGCTAGAACCACTGGTCCTTTCTGGAGGAACAGTCAGAATTGAACCTTGAGAGAAAAAGCTGTGAACAGAGATATCAGGATCAACAATGGGGACTGCGAGGTAAACAATTTTCTACATACGTTTATTAGCCCAAATAGCTTGACTGGTGTGTCCAGAGTACTGAAAATCTTTTGTKCTATCAATGTCATTTGCTCATAGTACAATAAATCAAAAGTATTTTCCTTACAATTCTCTTCAGAGTTAAAACTGATCTGTGTCAGGATTGCTTGGTTCTGCACATGGAATGTATCAGAGACAATAAAGTTAAACCAGTCCTCTGCTAATTTTGATTCTATCAACATAAAGCAAAGAGTAACATTTTTCAAATGAAAAAGAAAATGGGTAAACTAAATATTTTGTAGATCTTAGAAGAAAGAGTTCCCAGACAATAAAATGAGGGGGGAAATATTCTGACAGGGTTTTTAAAAAATATCAGAAAGACAAAAATTAATGCTATATTTACAGYATGGTCTATTTTTAAATAATTGTTGTGGCTGTTGTTGTGTTACTTCTTGATTAAAGTAGACTTGAGAATTTATTATGAGGTTAAAAATTAAACTACTCCGTTATGATGCTAAGCTTAATCAAAGTTGATCCTCCAGTCTAAGCAATTCCATCATATATTTACTTAACTGGTTAATATTACCATGCGTCATATTGATTTTGCAACCATGAAATAATTAGACAAGTTGATATTGTGAAACTGAATTGCGATGAAACATTTTTATGAGATTTGTCTGCATGCTTTTTAAATATGGTATAAATTATATCTGCAAACCTCTGTCTTGGGTCTATGGAATGTCATAGGATATTCCTTATTAAGAATACAGAGCTACTTCTCAAGTAAATGCACACRTATAAATCAGGTTAAAGCAAGAAGTTTTTCAAAGAACTCAATGGACCACATATTTGTTTCATAATCTCCAATAGCATGCTTGTGGGTAGGATTAGGCATTGTGAGAAAAAAATAAAAAGCAGATGATGGCTTGCAAAGGAAGAAAGAAAAAATATGACAACAATGGCATCAGTCCTATCAATTCCTTTCACTGAGATTTCAACAACTGCATACAGTTCTTTCCCCTAATATATTCCTTTATACATGCATATACTTCATTTCATTATGTTTCTCCTGACTGTGAGGCACAAGAAATCCCTTTAGGAGAAGGAAGTTTACTTACTCTGTATGAAATATTGTCATTTAAGGTAATATTTTGCCTACATTTTTGAGTTCTACCTCTGCCTTCAAGATTCACACAATAGTTGAATCTTTGCTTTCAGTATGAATAATGAAGTGATAGTATACAAATTATGAAACAATTGTAGGTATTAATATGTTGAGTTTATGATGATTATGAGAATTTTATAATGATTACAAAATGTAATGCAGTGCTCAGATAATCATTACAGAATGAGTCAACATTAGGGATCAGCATTTGTTTTTCAATATAATCATGTGCACTCTAGAGCAAAAATAACAGTCTTTACAATATTTCATTGTAGCTGTAGAGAAACTATTTCGTTGCAGCTATAGCAAAACAGTAGTTTTTCTTTAGTCAAGTTGTCTAGTAGTACAGAAGTCAGACTGTTCATCAGTTYAGGTAATTCAGTGCCATTTCTCAGTGTAATGTGAGTACTTAAACCTAAAAGCAAACCCCAAATCCAAACCAGGAAATAAAAAAGAAATTATGGTTGATCTGCCTCTAATTGGATATCTTCCAAAGCAAAACAATAAATATTACAACACTATTGCAGTAAATATGACCAAAAGTTATTTTGTTTTTGAAGCTATTATATGAATAGATGTTTTGAATATCAGGTACAGTCATTTAAGAGATGTTCTTTTCCTAAGAAAAATCTTTTAGTTCATGTTTTCATTCAGTCCATACCCATTCTATTAAATCAAAAAATGAACTCATGTAAGAGTCAGTTGTACATAGGCATCAAGAGCTTCTCAAGTGTGCTAGACACAATAAATATGCAGAATCATACAAATTTCAAGAGGATGTTTCATCCAGCAATGTCCATGTTTCTTATTATTTGCCATTGGTGAACACTTACTGGCTTTTGGATTTCAAGGATGTTTGGAAAATATATGTAGGCTCGACAATAAGGCATAGCTTGTCACTKCAACATAAGAAGAATCCCACTCCACCAGTGGGGCTGATAAAGGCTGAAATTAAAAAAGAAGGAGCAGAAGTGCACTTAGTAGGATGTCCTTGACTAAAGAAATCCACATCTCCACAGCTGAAGGTAAAGCACGTTCTTGCCATCCGTAGATCATGCTGCAAGTACTCTCTTTCTTGGTAAGACTCCTACTACAAATTGAAAAGGCAAAACCTTTGTATCAGACTTACTTCCCGAGAGTAAACAACTTTAATTTGTGGAGGAGGCAATGGGAGCTTTCTTCCCCTTCCTTGGGGGCATTGCTGTATGCCRGTATGTAACTGGCATTCACATATTTTGAATGCTAACACACAAACATGCATTTTAATGAAACAAGTGCAGAAGACACGTATTAGGCATCTAGCTACCTTACTTCTAATGGCTCCATCAAGTGGCCCAAACGCTCTATTACAGCCAAATGTGTTTGCTTTTGAGCTAGTAACCGGAGTCCGTTCTAGCCAAGTAAATTAAACAACAATAAAGCTTAACAAAAAAGTATTTTTCAGTGACACAAGCTCAATGGCCAGATCAGAAAGATTTGGTCTTATTCTATGTTACGGTATTATAAAATAGGCAGGTTTTGTGGAGCAAAACAGTTGTCATGAAARTCTTTTTATTCCCATTAATATACTTTAAGTATAAAAAGAAAGCTTACTCCGAGRTGGTCCTTCTGTTTCTCTGCTCAGGAGTAGCTTTAGTGGCAGAGGATTAAAACAGCTTTTTAAAAATGAGAGTTGTCATCTTCAGCATTATTCATATCTCCTGAGTTTTGATGGTTACAACACAGATATCTCTCCTATTTTAAATGTCAGCTCTAAGATAAGGACACTGACCTACAAGTGCCCGTTTCTCTGTATTGATTGTAAAGAGGACCTAAGAGCAGCTACCTGAGATATACACATTACATTGGAGATAGTTACGGTTAGTTAGTCAGATGATTTGCACATCTTTTGTCTATCAAGTGTCTTGGAAATATTCCAATGATATGACAATAATTGTATATTCATAACCCTGAGATTCAGAGAGTTATCCTTTTGAAACATTCCTGAACTGAGATTTTGTCTGAGGTATTACATTCTTTATCATCTAGGTCCCCTRTTGTATAACTAAAGTGACTAAATATATTTATGAAAGCAGGATCATCTTTAAACCCTCTGAACTCTTCTTTAAAATAAACTGTCAGAAGCTTAATTTCATTTAGCAAACAGGYTTTATGTAGAGTGACCTGTGAGGAAATACTGTCAATATTAAGACTATTACTTCCACAATTTAATCTCTATATCAAAACTAGGGCTATCAATATTCTGGAATAGCAAAAAAGTATGCCTGTCTAGGAACTGTAATCTACAAACCCTCATGGTAGAAATAGATTTTTAATTTTTAGCTATCTCATGCTTTCTTAACCTTCTTAATAACTGTATTAGAGGTCAAATAAAACTGATGATGTCCAGAAATTTCTTTAACAAAATTTATTAATGCCAGCAGCCTGGATTAACATTAATCTGTCAGAATTACAGACCCTTTTTTGAAATGTATCACAACTCTAACCAGTAATGTCTATGCCTTTCTCATACCAGGGAGCCCCAAACTGGACACAGTTCTCAAAATAAAGCCGTTAGCTGCTGAAGTGAGGAAGAATCACCTTATCCAACCTGCTAGTTACACTCTTGCTAATGCCCCTCAGTACGTAGTTGGTTTTCTTTGCTGCGATGGCACATTGCTGACTCACATTCAACTTGCTGTCCACCAGGACCCCCAGGGCCTTTTTGGCAAGGCAGCTTTCCAGCCAGTCAGCCTTCAGCCTGTACCGGCTCATGGGCTTATTCCTCCCCAGCTGCAGGGCTTCACGTTGGCTTTCCCCGAGCTCCATGAGGTTCCAGTCAGCCCATTTCTCCAGCCTGCTGAGAACTCTCTGGACAGCCGCCTTGCCTCCAGCATACTTAACACCTTCTTACCTACATGTCTCCAAACTTTGGGGATGAATGCTTAAAATTCACMTGCCTCACTATATCAAGATGATTCCAAAAACTAGGTACTTGTATTGGCAAAAGGGAGAATAGAGAATCTCTGACAACAAATCAAAACCAAGTAGGGAAAGAGGAAACACTAAAAAATATATATTTCTATGGGATCTCCTATTTTCACTCTCTGCTTCCTGGACTAACCTTATGTTTTACAGAAYACAGTCATTGGATGATAATTTAATTTCAAAGGGAAATGGTAATTATGTTGGCATCCAGACAAGCTGCTCGTTAACAGGATTTCCTCATGGTTAAAGGTAATCTAACCTAACCTAATGCACAATGAAGAGAAGAGTTACAAAATYTGTTTGTGCTGATTTATAGCTTGTCAGGCATATATTCATCTATTCAAATTTGTGCTCAGTATACAGCATCAATATACAATTCTAATATTATTTCAGTATTCACTCTAAAATATTTTTAATGATTTAAGTTTGGCATATTTAACTTTTTAGAGTAACTCCACTGAAAACCCGGCCTATTGAGAAACGCAAAGGAAATCTTGCTGAGTAAGAGTATCGGAGTCCATTCTCCATGTGTTTAAAAGTATGTATGTATTCTCCATGCATTTTTGTCACCTCTGATTTCTGTTGAGCGTGCTACAATATCTTTTTTGTATTGTATTAAAAAAAGTGCGAWAAAATATTGCATAAATGCCACAAATTATACGATGTTGGTGTTCTGTCTTCTTTTCTTAAAATGACTATACTTGTATAGGATTTTTATTCTATTTATTAATTGCTACAAAATTACTACAAGCAAAACAATTCTTCATTTCTAAAGCTGTTCTATTCAGAACAATATTAAGATTAATGAAATCTTACAATAAATTCTGTTCAATTTGAAATTAAGATATTAGAAGCCTACTTGATTCTTATTACAAATCARTTACAGAAGATGAGTCTGTTTGTTGTTTAAATCAAAGTTAAGTACAAAGAATGTTTACTAAAACATAAATAATGTCTGATGTCTAATATTTAGTTAACAATGTGGTTAACAGTGGTTAACAATGACCTCCTCTGCTTAATATGTCACTGCTATCCATTCTAACTGGAATTTGCAAAATTCATTTAAAAGAAAAAATAGAGCACATGATAAGATTTACAGAATGAAGTCATAATATTTCAGGTTGGGCTGATTTTATGGGATTCTTTTGGTATTTTTTATGATAAAGCTATGACCCTTCATATTATCATTCTTGCTGTCTTTTCCATCCCTTGAACGGTGAAGTGGCCAGTCAATTTTCTCCCTAGAAAACAGTAGTATCTCCTTATAGGCTTTCTACGTTGATTTTATTAGAATCTGAGATGAAGAAAGTCCAAATTCCAGTTGTAAGTAAGAGGCCAGCTTTCCCAAAATATTTCAGTTCCATATGCAGGTCATGGTTTCATTTGTTTGATCTCCCAGRTTTCAAGTATCTCTTGTTGCACATTAGCACAGATTTGACAGGCAGGATTTAAACTATAGAAATCTAAAAGTTTTATTTCAATTTTACATGAGAAAAAACATGTGTTGTAAATATAAGGTGAAATTCACAGACAGAAAATGCTGACTGATGAATTGGGACAAAAATTCAGTCATGGTCTCTATTTATTGYAAGTCAAAGACTTGACAGGACTTTATTGCAGCAAATCAGAACACTTAGGAACAGTTTGTAGTATTTATATGATAGTTCATTTTTTCTGAATATATAGTCCAGTGCTAACAAAGACAAATTGTTACAGACTCTAATGAAGATTTCCTACTGATTTATGATTTTCATCCTGATGTCTTTCTTGCCACGATAAGCACAGCTCCCTAACAGTCACAGAGCAAGAAAGAGTATATAACGTGAACGTAAAGCTTGCCAGCAGCAGCACCAATATGTGTGTCTGGACTGGCCAAATAGTRTATATTCCACTAAACACAGTATAGTATAGGAAATTATCTTTAAAAAAAATGCATTATATTGTTAATGTGTTATCCCATATTCAAGAACTTAGAGATTAAAATCTCCCAGAGCTGTAATGAATCTTTCTATTCATTATTCTAATTACTGCTATTCTAATATAGAAATACAAGTCTTTGTTAGAAATTAAATGCTTTCTTGTAACACAAATATTTTGCATTAATTTTTGTTCATGTCTACTTTACATGTGAAATACAAATCAAGTAATAGATATATCAAAGGCTTGGGCAATTTTCCTTTCAGTATACATGTATAATTAAAACAGAATAATTCAGTCATTAACTACTATATCTGCAAATGTTGAACTGCTTGAAACTTAAGAACTATATATTTTTTCATAAGTATATAAAATCTAGCATTCCTTTATATATCTGTAATTGAAGAAAAAGGATCTTTCTTTAGTCAAATGTTAATGTATACTTTGCACAACTACATAGAAAAATCCATATGCTTYTAGGTAAGTACTTCTGCAGCAATTACTAATAAGGAGGAAAAATCTCAGCCACAGTAGCACTCTCCTCCATAGTAGATTCCTGTAGTTTGTGTGTCAAGTGCTTTCAACCACATTGTTGAAGTGTAAAGGGCCTTTCGAGAGAGGAGTCACATTTATAGGGCACTTTGGTGGGAACTAACTAGCTGTCCTTCAGTACTGAACAACACAGCCCTATCTAGCTGCATTGTACATTGCTTGCTCCCAACTTGCCTGCTTTCCCATGTACTGCAGCATATGATACCAAAATTTCCACATCTTCTCTTTGTGCTAATTGCACAGCCATATTATCTTTTTATGCAGCTGCTGCAGTGAGACTTTCAACACTTGGACCATAGACAATGGACCATCCTTGATCTTCTTTGCTTATAACACCAGCTGAGGTGAACCTGAGCTTGGGATTTCAGCTCTCTAGAACCTGAAGTCAAATCAGGGCTGTTCTGTTTTCTTTAACCTCCACCCAGATAACTGCCTGGGATGGCCAACCTGCCAACAAAAGAATAGTTTTAAACAAAGATCAAGAGCACCATTTGTAGGGATGTATTGTCAACTCCACCTTGGATAATCAGCAGTAGCTTCAGATCTGCTCTAGGAGTTTGCTCGCATCACATATCTGGAGTGGACACATACCTGCAAGGCAGAGAACTGAGTACTTCTTTAAAGAGCCTGATTATAGAGTTCACCTTCTTCATCAAACCCTGGATCAGAAAGGCAGAGACTCTTCCCTGTGAAGAACCAAGAAGTGTCCCCAAATGTGTCTTTCTTTTGCTGTAGCGCCCACTCAATCCTGTATCGTTCCCCAGTCCTGTGCTGAATCTTCTCTAAGAACTTATTTCTGTGGGTAAAAAAATGCTGCTTAAATGTTGCCAGAGGTGTGAGAGGACCTATTTTGTGATGGATGCATGCAGAGGAGGCAGTAGCTTGAACAGGTATGAAAAGAGAGGTCATTGCCAGAAAGACATGGGGAATGTCTCAATATCTACTTCACCAGAAACATAACATGCAAGCACAATAAACAGAAATCTTGATATTTGGTGATATTTCTGAAAAAGTCTTGTTTGTTTGTTTGTTTGTTTTAATCACTATGCGGCCAGCATCATTTGAAATTTGTACCACCCTAGCTGGTGTAATAGCCTCGTGGCCATATTGACGGTGTAGGTATCTGTTAACCGCAACATTCTTAGGTATGTGGATATAATCCTGTGAGTTGCATTTCAAGTACTGCTACCAGCCAGCAGCAACTTGGGCAATGACATRATTGACACTTGTGCAGACCTGTCATCTAGGTACTGCTAAGGGCAACAAGCTATGTGTCACCCTTCTCAACCAACCCATAGCATTCTTCCGTGCATGATGCTAAGGAAAGAGCTCAAGAAATATGGAGATGCTTCTGGAAACATCATCTCAATTCTAGAGTTTATACTTGGCTGGTGCACAYATCCTGACTGCCAGAGGCTACGTACTATAACTACTAGCTCACCTTCCCTGAACCTAGACTGTATTTCTTCTCTTTTCTCCCCATGTCAATTTTCAAACAAGATGGCTATTACATCAACTCATTTAGCAGAGATAGATGCCTGGCCCTTGACAGAGTTGTATAAGGCTGAGACGGTGCATTGAGGCTTTCTGCAAGGGCAGGGAAAGAGATGGTTACTACAGTATACCCCTAAAAGGGGTTCTTTGCTTGGGTCTTCAGTTACCTTGCAGTCAAAGAGGCTAAAGCAAAGGTCTAACTCTAGTACTTCAAAGGTATAACAAGTATCTTGTTGCCCTAGTCACAGTAGATCATGGACAACAAGAAGCTCTGTCATAGTCTATGTCAAGGAGCAAAGAGGGTCAGCTGCTTCCTGAAGGATTAGGACTGGGATCCAAGGGTGACCCCAYGGCAGGCCATTCCCTCACGAAAGGAGAACTGGCCCACAGAGTCTGAACACAGTGGGCAAAACCAGGTGCTGGTAATGAGGTCCGTCAACAGTCCCCARCGTGGCAAGCAATGAACTCTGTCCCGTGTCCATCCAGGGAGACCTATCAGGAGCAAAAAGAGATGAGGCCAGAACCAGTACTGAAGATAAGGCCCAAAGACAAGACCAGAGATAAGCTAAATGTATGAACCAAGGGCTCTACCAACAGACAGATTACCTGCAGTATCATCAGAGGTCTATCCAGGAGGCAGGACCAGAGGCAGGCACACCTACAACACAGSTCAGGCAGGGACTAAAGAGTTGAAATAAAGCTCCTGGGCCATGGGAAAGGGCCCATGGGAAGCCCTAGATAACTGTCCTAATTAACCTTAAGTCCTATTAGTCCTCTGAGGGCTCTGATAGCTGCCACCCAAAAGTCTTATGCAGCTCTGCAGAAGAAAAATGAACCATTCCAAAAGCTACACACTCAAAAGCTAAGCTGTTTCAAATGCATGCTGTTTTAAGATTATGTGTTGTTTGGTGTCKCTCTGCAAGGCTGTGTCTGAATGAACGGTTCCTGCGTGTATTGACAAGGGTCCTGTTCTCTTCCAGACAAACAATTCACTTCCCTCTACAAATGTGTTATTTTGTACATGTATGTACAAAAATGAAATTGCTGCTTTTTAGCTCAGCAAAGGCATTTATTTGGAGCAATATCATCTGCAAGGTAAGCAGGTATTGTGGATGTTGTTGAAACACGAGCAAGAGAGCTAGATGGTACTATTCTATGTACAGTAGACAGTCTGTTTATAGGGCTTAGACTCTGCCCTACCTCATGGAGGCTATCTTAAGCTTCTGTCCTTCATAACAGAGCCAAAATGTAAATTAGCATGTATGTATTGTGGACAGAAGACAAGAACAATACTAGGCTGTCCCAGTGTGTCAGAAGGGGGCATCCACTGATAACAGATGCTAAGTAGTGTAACTCTTGTAACTCTGCTGAGCTATGCTGCTTCGTCTCTCCAGTTTGTCGGTGAGCATGTCATCAGCCAAGTTATGCAAACTGAAAAACCACTTATTTTCAAAAATTAATGTTCTTTTCATATTATAGATCATTAATTAACTTTTCTACTTTTTTAATGTTGTTCCATTTATATTTTAGRAAACCCCTTAAGAAGCCTACATTGRTTTCCATATACTATATATTACCTAAGACAAATAATATCYRCAGGTATAACCAGCTAGAACACTTCACTGAACTATAGGAGAAGACCAAAATCTTTAGCCTTGCCTATCGTTTACCTCCTGGGCATGCACTCTGCTTCACATTGGCAATATAACCAGCCCTTCTGCGTGATTCCTCCCTGCAGTCCCTTGCTCAGGTAGGCAGTATCCATGAAAGAAGGAAACAGAAATGGGCTACTCAAGCAAGTGGACCCTCTCTGCAGTCCTTGTTGGATGCTCCTTGTACATCAGCAATGAGCACCCTGGTCTGGTTCAGAGAATTTCACTTAAATGCTCAGCAAATGCGATGAGAACTGTATTTCCAAGTGCCAGAAAGAATGGAGAGTTTGAAGAGCAGAAATGACTTGTGAGAAAGAATGCTGAAATAGAGTCATTTGTTCCCTGAGTCATGAAATAGTAATATATTTCCTGGCTCCTAGACAGGAGCAAGAAAATACAGCGGAAGTAATGCTCTACAAACAGTAGAAACACGTTGATTTTGGAGTAAAACCCAACAGAGAAAATAGGCATGCCAGGAAAATGGTTGCTGCCAGCTGTCCAGGAAATGACAACAGCATGCAAAAGCTTWATATAGGTAGAGATGAATAGGTGACAAAAAGAGGAAAGAAAAGAGATGCTGTGTTCATGGAGAGCTATGTGGACTAATTGTTGCATTCAGTTTTCTCTTTTCTTGGTGTTAGAAAGATCAATATAGTAGTATAACTATAATTCTTGGATGTAAGYACTTATTCTCTACAGCTAGAAAAAGGCACCAAAGAAAGATGACAAATGCAAAGGAGAAAATAAGCTGATAAACTATGAAGATAAAGATAGAATAAAAACAACTTAGAAATATAAAGGGTATTTACTTAATAATAGAAACTAATTTTTAAAGTCTGTACTGTCAGTCTGTTGACATTTCTGAACAATTTTATTCAGTTACCTAGTAAAATTAATTTAATATGAGCAGGAGCATGTTATATAACAAGTAAGAAATAAKCACCAACTTCATTTGATTATTACTATTAATACTTTAGAAATTCTTTCTAGTTAAGGTAATTGATAAAGTCTTAAATTATCATATACTCAAAATTTAAAGAAATAAGCCTCATTTTTTTWATATCAGTCATATATTTAATTATTCWGGCAGTCCTATGTTCTCTCAGAGACACTGCAGTCCTCCAGGGAAACATTCCGAAGAGAACCAATAAGTCAAGGAAAATTTACTAACTAGGGTAGTTACATAAGTATCTCAGAATAAATCCCCTTTTTATTTCACTAGAAAAGCTGAGAACATTTCTTATCAGGTACCCTGAAAAACATACAGCAAGTAAGCTGAGATGATCTACTTAATGAAGAATTGGGCTTGAAGGAAGCAAATATTAACAAATGCAGCAAATGAAACCTCATTGTCCCCTATCTAATTATGCAGTCACCTAATTAACATTGCTTAGCTAATTAATTAATATCAGTATGCGCCCATTTTCCCTCTCTTCCTCTTTTATCCTGTAGACACTAGTATGTGTATTTGAATGTAGTGTTAATTACATGAATTGTTCATTCACCTCTTATTATCAGGAACACATAACTTATCAGCACTACTAGCTACCCTCAAACTAGTTTTAAAGATCTCTGAACTTCAGAGGAACTTTGCTTTATATATTTTTCAGAAGCTGGCACCTGCATAGTGGATTAATTCAGGAAAGGGTCAGGAGTCAGAATAAATCTTGCTTGAGCCTTTGTCAGAAAATGGGGCTCCTAATTAAATTTACAGAATCTCCCTTCTGCATCTGYGGAAGGAAACTCCCCATCTGGAGCTGCTGATAGTGGCTCCCCCTCCTGGCTGTARCTGCAGATGGGCAGAACTGTTTTTCTTACTGTTAACAAAATGTGGGTTGAAACTACTGACTCTGGGCTGATCATTTCAAGCTGTTTTTCTAGCTGTCACAGAGAAGAACATTCCATACCTTTATTACGGATCAATGTTTGAGGCCCTAATAATGCAGTCGGTTTTCTTTCCAAGGTTTGCAGCCGGYCTGAGCTGGCTTTCTTACAACAGTAATGCTCCAATATCCAGGCTCACTCAGATTTTGAGAACTTCGTAGGCTCTAGTACATCATGTATCTGCTTTTTTCTTCGCTATCACATTTGAAGCATAATTGTTAATCAACATATCATTATACCGTAATTGGGATGGGGCTGAGTGAACATCAAGCTGTCGGCGTAGAGTTGTGAGAAGTAATTTCACCGAGTCTCAAACCTGATCACTTTGAGCTTTTCCGWTCATGTCATACTTGTATACTTCTGTTCCAAGCTGGACAGATTTGCCACTTGAGGCTCAGGTTATTTGAAGAGTTAGGAGGTAATGAACATTCTCTCCCACCACATCTTTTCTGAAAGGATTCATTCAGGTCAGCACACACGAGGATTTGGATCTTTTACATTTTATTGCTAGTCCTCAAAGTGCAGCACTACACAACTGCTAGAGTATATTGTCTTTCACAGAGCCATCCTCGTATGAAAGGTTCTCGGCTGAATCCTAGCTTATGTTCACTGCTCCATGCTTTGCTAATCTGGATGATACATGCAAAAATTTATTGCATCTACAGCCCAAACACCTGGCCAGTAAGTTAGYCAGAATCTGCAACTGATTCAATAACCATAAACAGTTCCAACATCACATTAAAACTTCTGCTTAGTTCAAAAGGATTTTGTCATACAACTACTATAGTTCACAGTGCCGTTTGCAGCTAGAAGAACCTGTCCTACAAGGGCTGATGACCTCTCATTCTRGAAAAGAGAATAACAGATCCCTCCCTGATGAGCAACATTAGCTGGCTGGACTTAGCTTTGTACAACAGGCAGATTCCCAAGAATCTGGGCAGAGGTTTTAGGAAGCCTCTACTCTCCCCCCACACACATATTTTTTTCTGTCATCTATCCAATAAGCATACAAACCACACATTGGACAACACATATAATAATTGAAGCARTTAAGAAAGGATCAAACTTCATTACTTACAAAAAGATCAGCTTGGTATTTTTTAATATTCAGCAAGTTTCAGTGTTGCTCAAGTGTTATAGCATACAGTACACTCCAGTGTGCCTCGTTATGTTAGATTTCAGTTTCTCTGATCTTTAATGTTAAAAAAAATCCAAGATATACTGTTGCTCCTGTCACCTTTTTGATGGTAAGCTTCTTCTGAGCATGATACAGTAGGCTGAAAGTATCCTCGTCTCTTCCCTTCTAGCCAGGGAGTTATATAAAGCTATAGGAAAAAAGGATTCCAGTATTTTCTGGCAAATGAATAGGCTACTAGATGAACAAATCACCTGCTAAGCTGCTATGAAAAAGTGGCAACCACTTCCCTTCTGGCACTGATGCCTTAAAAAGCCTTTCCTCTGTATTATTAGAGGAGAATTTAAAGGGTGGAATCGAAGTGAAGAGAGTCATCTCCCTGGCACCTGAATCAAAGCTCTGGACTGCACCAGAGAGTGAGCATTTCCTCTTGCCTAGCTCCATGCAGCCCTGAACCCAGCTGCCAGCAGCTTTTAGGCATCCRGCTTGCTGCATACTCTGCAGAGGCCCTGTGCAGGTCTCTAGATTACACTCCAGGATCCAAGCACCTGTCGATTAGATGGTATAAGCCACAGCACAGCAGCACCTGTTTGTCTCTACAGGTTGTATTCTTTACAGTCTCGATATCCTGTCTGCAACAGATGTTGCTCAGGTAGGCCTGCCTATTTTTTGTCTGTTTCTTACTGTTTCCTCTGTTAAAGAAACAGTTGCTGGGCCAATAAAGATAACATTTTCTTCTATCTTCTTACCTAACCCAACGTAAAGGGGATATTTTCACTTTTTTAGACACAGAAACTGCCATTAACATAGCTAAGACAATAAAAAGAATGAAAGCATGTTACTGAAGGATTTACAGAATTACAATAAATGACGATAGAGATGATACAGCTCCCATACAATACATTCTCTTCCTTTGAGATGATAATAGCAGCAATAAGTAATTATAATTTCCTTTGGCTTGAAGATCTGCAGACACTAAAGGATCAGTGAAGGATAACTGAGAATAAGCAAGTGATCATCGAAAAGCTTCAGTTTTCTGTGTTGGAGATCATACCACTTTCTACTGGAAAGTGTTTGAGTGTTCACAAATGAAGAACAAATGAACAAGCCACTGAAATACAATATATTTATATGCCTTTTCCATGATGCACAGCACTAAACTACTGCTATCTTTGAAAGCATTCACCTCTTATTTACTTTCACAGAGATCATAAATTAAAAAAAAACTTAGTTGTAGCACTAAGGGGCACACATTCCTACTGTGTGTCTGGGCAAATGCCTTGCATGCTATCTGGCACAGATTTGTATTTGTTTCATTTTTTTTTAAGACAAGAACTGAATATCTTAAAATCATAGAAATATTGAGTGGAAGTCCTCTAGTCCAGTCTCCCATTTGAAACAGGATTATCATGAGCACTAGATAAAGTCAGCTGTTAAGAATTTCCATGATAAGTACTGGGAAAGAAGCTTCCTGAATCAATCCATTTTATATCAGTAAAATGCATTTACTTTTATGAAAGGGAAATGTATTGCATAAGATTACTACTTAACTAATTTTGGCAAATATGTTTTGAAAAATTATAATAATTTTTGATGTTTTTACCACCTTATTGTGTTGTTAAACTTTTAAAAATTTGAAAAATTTGACTAAAATGCAAAAAGTCAAATTTTGATAAAAATACTTTTAATTTTTATCCACATTGCTCTTAGGATTTATCAACTATTATTAATGATACATTCTCTGTTTTATTGTAAGCATCATTTAATCCCAAAATATGTTTCCTTTAACCTGATRGACTAATTAAAAATGCTGCAGAAAAGCATACTATAATTGAATTAAWAATCATCCAGAAACCCAGTTGACTTACAATTCTTGTAATATCACATCATCGTTCCAAAGCTCCCTTAGTAAAATCTACTTTACAAAACAGGAAGCAAGAGAAACTGTTTTTCTTTTAATAAGCTAAAGTAGAAAAGATGCAACTTAAAAAAGYTAATGCTTTGGTTTTCATTCCAATGTAACATCATCAAAATGAGAAGATTCCCATCCAAAAAATAATAGAGAACTCTCCTCTGATCATGGAGTACAGTGTATTTCATTTCTCATGACCCTCAAGAATTGTACTATTATACAAAAATACTCCTTTCTCCAACACTGAACCTATATTTCTTACCTTGATTTGCCTTCTCACAATTTAAATAGTGTTTCATATCTTCAGAGCACTGTACGTGCGTTAACTAATTTCCTTTATTAAAATTTGAAACAACTGTCTAATGATAAAACCCAAACTGCAGTAGATTTTAGAACTTCTTGCTGAATATGATAAACCTCCTCAAATGTATAGTTATAAACTGTCTTTTGATGTCGTTAGATCTGTAGCCCTTCCCTGGTTATATGCTGTCAGGTAATAAGCTATAATGATCACTGAACTTCCAGAACAGTTCTTTAATCTCTTTAATAAGTATCCTCTCTCTTTTGTCGCATGTGAGAACCCACATTGCTGCCTGCAATCATGTGTGCTGCTGATTTGTACTAGGAGAAAATTAAAGCACCTGTAGCTCTTTTAATTAGAGCAATCTGGTTTTGTACTTTTTTCTTCAGCAATTTTTTCTGAACTTTGTGCCCTGTGTTTAGTGGTTCCCTTAATACTCAGCTAAATAAAACAGCATAAGCTCTTCTCTTTACCAGATACAGCATAACACCGTGAAGTGGATGCATCTCAGAGGTCTCTGAGTGATAAGGTGAAATTATCTTTTGCATAGTTTAGCAAATAAGCTATATAATCAGTAAAATTCAAATTACCATGCCTGTGAAAGAGGAATAACTGTCTTATTTATGCCTTTTCCCAAGGAAAATCAACACAGCATCTTCTGTATTCTGTAATTGAAAAAGGGAATGGATGAACAAACAAATGAAAGAAAGAAAATTTGCCTTTTCTCAGGGCATTTTCCTGCCCAAAACAGGCATCGCTTCATACTGATGCTTCAATTCTCTGTGAAAATTTGGGCCCCCAAAATTTACCCACCACCTGAAATTCATAAAAATGTCTAGACCACTTTAGTACTGTATTTCAAGTGCTGCATGATGAGCTCATTCTTCTAACCTGAATGCACAAATGAAGGAGACACCTGGCACACATTTACTCATTAGGCTGAGTTATTAATGCCCTTAGCAGCAACAACCAGCAACTTTCTACATTGTCTGTAAATGTTGTTTCAGCTCTACAAGACCTTCATGTTTAGACCACAGCTGGGGCCACTCCTACATTTTTTTTTTTTAACTCTTCAGAGGACTTGAATGTTGTCAGTCCTTGGGCAAGCAAGGTTGGGGAGTGATGGCAATGGTGGTGGTGGGGAGGATCAGGACCCTGGTGCATCGTGGCACAGGTCCACAGGTCAGTCTGGATGTGGCCTGAGGACACAAGGTAACCCTCAACTACTCCAAAACACAAGGATATCCAGTTTGCCAAAGACAGTTGAGAGGCAGAACAGGCTGCAGGTTTTAATCCTATTGTTCTTCCCCACTTTTAGGAAAATAACATACATAAAGGGATTGTTCAAGAGCTCACTGGGCTAAAGAAGGGTATGTGGAAGTGATCACAGTGAAAACTTTCAAAGGTACAGCATTTCAAATCTTGAAATTTCCCTCTCCAAATTGCATTAGATGTACAGGTCCATTAGAAGTACAGGTCTTTTCAGCAACAGTGAGGCAGCTTCTCTTTGTATTCGAGCAGACTATTCTTCAAATATTTAAAGGGTAGAAATTACTTATGTTATGAAATCCCCCTTTTAGCAGAAATGTCAGTTAGGTGTTTATAAAATGACCTGCACAACGAAGACCTGACTCAGAATAATAGGCTAAGCAATCATTGGTACTAAACCATAATGTAAATAATAAAAATGAATCATCAAAAAAAAAAATAGAGCACTATTTTATGCTAGAATTAGGATTATTTACTTTGCGCACTCAATGAATTTCCCAGTAATAACTCCAATTCCTCGGTTTTCATACCTTCAGACAAGGCTGCTCCTTCCAAGGGCTGCTATACTCATTCTGCTGAGCTTCTGTTATATAAACAGAGAAGTCATCTCTTTTACCCTGCCCTTTCCAGCTTGTCTCAGCATATGCTGCTAGCTCTCACAGTTGACAGACACTCTGACAACTGGCAGTCTGTCTATCAGGCAGCTCTCAGAAAAACCTATAAGATGAAAGTGTTGAATAGAAGGTTCAGCTCAGGATCATCTCAGTGGCTTTAGGAATGTGTTTGCAACACAGATATTGTAGCAGAATGTTGATAAAATCACACCTTGTTTTTCTGTGGATGCCGAATCCACTTTAAAACTGTAACATTTAATATATCTAGACTAATCATCACAAAATTACATATTTTAAAAAACAGCCTTTTCTCCTCCTTTCYCTGGGCCAGCTACAGTCCTTGAAAAACACAAATAACCGCCTTTCACTGTGATGAGAGAAGTGGGTGCTTTGGCTCAAGGTCACCCTCCTAGATTTACTGCTCTCTCTTTTGCTGGATGCTTCGCCAGGCTGCTGTCACCTTCTCCTTGCTTCTTCTCACCTTTCAGGACATTGTCTACTTTCCTTCTGCCTGGCTTATGTCAGGTGGGGAGCTGATCCAACGCTGTCACACCAGGCGACTGGCGCTGGGCCGAGCAATATTGTCCCTTTGCTACTGGAAGCTGAGAGCACAAGGAGAGGAGGCAGTGACCTGCCTTGCAGCTCTGACAGCAGGGGAGGGATGCCAGAGGCATGGCTGGTACGGCGCCAGGAGCCCTGCTGCGATGGCTCTGGCTCTGCATTGCTAGGTCTCTGTAGGACTGGGGCAACTTTACTGATATTCCTGACAAGCACTCACACTTTATTCTCTCGGGTATAGTCCTTGGTAGAGATTAGGAGCCGACAGAGTAAAGTAGCTTTGTATTGCTGTCACCACTTCTAAATTACCAACTTTAATAAGGTTTCATCCTGATTTTTTGTTTCTGACTTTTAAAATGGTGTTATGGCCTCCCAGGTGAATCGACCATTTCTTCAGATACTCCAGCAGTAACAACAACTCTACAGCACCTGTTTGAACATGAACCAAACTGAACTGGAGTAAAATAGAAGTGCAGAAGGTTATGCAAAGTATTCCCCCCCCCCAAAAAAAAAAAATACAAAGTTTAGATTTAATACAAATACATGCCAGAATACTTCCCAGCTCGCTGTGCTATAAGTGGTTTATTTAAGCCCATTCATTTCATGCATACTGTATACAACCCTCTACTTTAGGGCAGGCTTTCTAGAGAATACATCTACTTAAAAAGATCATTTGTCTTCGATAGTAATCGAAAGGATTTTTGATGCAGTCACCTTGTAATACTGCAAACTGACAATTCTAAGCAACTCATCCGCAAGCTGGAGTGCACTTGTCATCAGACAATTCCCTTTTCTTTTTCCCTTTTTTTAGATTCTGTACTGTCAAACTGGGAGGTGGAGGGTGGGAGAAGTGGCGTTAAGTGCTCCTTCCTTCCTTCTCTTTTGCTTCCTTCCTTTTTCTCTCTCTCACACTCTTTTCCTCTTTCTCTTTCTTCATTTCTTCCTTCTTCTTCTTTTCTTCCTTTTTCCTTCCTTCCTTCCTTTTCTTTTTCTTTTCTCCATCTTACTTTCTCTTCTTTCTSTCTTTCTTTCTCTCTCTCTTTCTTTCTCTCTCTCTTTCTTTCTCTCTCTCTCTCCTCTACTCTTCCAGTGAGTTAATTCATTGAGTCATGCAGTTCACCTTAACATATTATACAATAAATCTGAAAGATAATTTAAATTGGCACAGATCCTATAAGATATGTCAATCAATTCTAAACCCCATCTGTCACAGTACACTCAAAACGGGGGAGAGAAGAAAACACCCGTTGGTTCAGTTCCTCTACATTCCCCAGCAGGTGCCTGACTGTCTCAGCAGCTCCAAGTCTTCCTGCTTTCTCAACCTTAATAGAACATCCAGTCGTCCTGTTTAATCCTGGAGGCTACATTACACTTCGTAAAAATTACATCCAAAGCTAAGGTTATATCTTCCGCCTCTGCAAGCAGTCACAACGCGCAAAAATTATCATCTGCCAGCAGCATTATTTGTTTACTTGAAATAACAAAATTATCACAGCAATGTCTTCAGCTGAGCTCAGACTTTCACTGTGCTAGAGAAGAGTTAATAGTTCTAGCCCTAAAAAATAAATTATGCAAAGAGGAGTAAGACAGAAGAATGGTTGAGGGAAGGAACATAAAGTCTGTGAGAGTCTATGACCACCTGTTATTTTGAGCATCTGTGGGGAAGACTTAAGAGTCTGGATATTTTCTGTCTGTCCTCAACTAGAGAGTGTTTTCAAATATAATTATAAAAGACTGGTATACTGAAAATCCGGATGGGCTACAAGTCATTAAACAGCATATGTTGAGATTCATTGATGCCATGAAGCACCAACTTTGTAGATAATATACAGTGTATAACTTAATTTTATACCTGCTAAGCAGAACATATGCTAGGAGTAGGCAGGTGGTCAACAGCCTGTTTTTCAATAATARTTGTTTCTCCTAATCAAATAATATCTGTCTTCCACAGAGAAGGAAAGCAAAGCTTTTAAAAGTTTTTTTTTAGAGTTTACTTAGAGAACCATAAAATATATTGTAATTTTAACTATACTACTGATTTAAATGGATGAGTTCTTCTGCCATGTATAGCTGTAGCTTAGTTTAAAATCTTACAGATGTTATTCCACTTTCTATTAAATTCTGCAGGTTTCAAAACAATTTCTACAGAATTTCTACAGAGCCCTAATGCTATCATCTTTTATGAAAGACTGCTCAAGAAAAATACCTAACAAGTATATAAACAATCATGAGTACAATTTGTAATTCCACACGGAGGTGATTTTCTTTATGACTTGTCCTCACTCCAGGTGCTAAATAAACTTCTGCTCAGAAGAAGTCAGCTGAAAAGGTGGTGTTGAAATTACTTGTTCTTTCTCTCTTGATTTCATTTTCCTTAAGAATCACAGAAATTCAGCAGTTTGTCTTGTAGCATGTTCATACATTTGAAATTGCTTTTTTGACAAGCACCATCCCATTTCTACTAAGAAGGTGCACGCCTCCATCCTCCTCTTCCCCATTTGAACTAATCACTACGCTGTCTTCTTGAGAAAAGGAGCACTGATAAACTCTCCACCAGCCTCCCTTCCCCCTGGGCCAGCAAGTTCCTGCATATTGCTTACCTAGTGCTCTTTCTCAGCAAGGAAACTGCTGAAACAACCAACTATAAACATTTGACAAAGGGATTATGATCTCTCTGTAGGACAGAGACACTTCTTATAGAGACACTGCCTTTTCTTCAACTAATTATTTAAAATCTGTTTTCTTCATGCTCTTTTATTACACCATGACATCTTCTGACTTCTGCAGAGTTGTTTTATAATGTCTGAGAGGTCTAAAAAAGCTAACATCAATCAGCCTCATACAGGCGATTGGATTCACTGATGCCTTCCATGATTTTCTGTTAAAAGCCTAGTTCCGTGCTCTGGAGCCTCACAGCAAGCTTCTCAACTCCAATCAAGTGCAAATGCTGCCTATGCTCTACTGGTGCTTAGAAAATCCACAAACATGGTGTAAAATATATTATCTGTAATCATGTAAATTTGTACTGTCAGAGAGTCGATTTTTATTTGCTTGGCAGGAGAATCCACAGGATTGCAACACTCTAAAGATTTAAAACTGCTAGGTACAGCTGCTGTGACATTTTAATTCAGTTGTGTTCATCCCAAATGATAGAAAAAACATCTCTGACCTTTCACGTGCACGCATATGCACAAAGCTTGACAATAAGTAAATGTTTGCAGTCTCTCTCAGAATAGTGAAAGCAGCTGCTGCCTTGAACGTGTATGTGTGAAGATTTAGAAGATTTTCATTAATATTCTGCTAAAGTAAGCCTGTGAAATTTTATTGTTAGCAGTAGCACTCAGCCTCAGAGAAATAATAGGTGAAAGACAATATGCGGCATGCATTCACATCAAACCTCAACAGAATATACAGAACAGTATTTATGGCCACACTCCTAACAGAGGTTCATCTTYGTTACCTGCAAGTAAAGTTTCCAGGCTGGTGTGGAACTGTGTCACATAATATAGCTAAAGAGTACCCAATCTTTAGCTATGTTATGTCAGCTAACGCAAGACAGAGACTCACATCTGTACTGTAGCACTTCATTATTGGATTCTTCACTAGACCAGAGGGCCCAAAGCACATTTTCCAGAAGAAGCAAATGTTAGTTATCGAAATAATTTGTTGTTAGGCAAACATTTTTATCAACAGCTGGGCATAGTGGCTTTTTGTAAACTCTTTCTAGCAACTTTGAGGCRATGGTAGTTGGCCACTGCTGACCAAACTCTTTTTCCATCTGGACATGAAGGCACACTGTCTGCTTACATGAAGTTTCATGAAAGATCAACACTGCATTCTGCCCATTTGTTCCTACGTTGGATAATGGAACCTTTATAAGTATAATCGAGTGGTTGAAGAAGCCATTGGGACAGTGAGCATCCCAGGAAATTTTGTGGGCACTTCAAGAAGGAAAGTACAAATGATTAGCACAGAGGTCAGCAACTTGTCATGGGTTGTATAAAAGACTATTTCTTTGTACAAACTAGAGCCTAAACACACTGGTAGAAGCTCCAAGGGTCCTGGGACATGCTACCTGCCACCTTAGCAGCACCACTTTTTCTCTCTGGAAAAAAAGGTTTCTGCTGAGCTGAGAATTCATGCACCCTGAAATTAAGGGTGGCTGCCTTACTTAAATGGCAGAGCTGAACCATTAAAATGCCAGTCTTTTTGCTTGTTAAAATTTGTCCACTTAACACCTTAGGCACCTAGGCTGTAAATTGCTGAGTCTGAATTAGTACCTCTAAAATATCTGAAATTCTATCTTGTTGTCTCTGAACTGGAACAGTTGTTTAGTTATATATCTGAATACCATTTTTAAATATAACTTATACCTATGAAGAACACAGAAACATAAGTATACAGATAAGGAAAAAAATAGATCTAAGCCATATTTATTTCCTCTGTAGCAGACTTCACACCTTCACACATTTCTCGATCTCTAAAAATTACTGCTGTAAGGGAATAAAGGGCTGAAAAAGATTTTATAGGGCCCACATGGTAAAATTACAACATTTATTTTAAAAAGTTATAATATTCAAGCATAAAAATCTCTCTACTTTTACATCTTTATTTTTTTCTATTTTTTTAAAGGACACCTKTATTTGATTTAATACATCTTATTATTATTTTCATATAATTAAGCCAAATTATAATAATTATTACAAATATTCACATAATATCAATGAAGGCTAAGAGTAAATTTGATCTAATAATGTACTCATTCATTTTTAGATTATATTTGCATAAATGCAGATATTATTAATACAAAACAATTATCTTACTATGATAGTTGATTATGTAAGAAATTGTGTTATAATTAGCTTTTATAATTCTTATGTTCAGTTTTCAATAGAAAGAGACATTTCTTTTATCCTCAGTATTCACCTGACAGGCATACAAATCTTGAAAACAGTTTATTATATTTAAATATTAAGCAGACAAGCATCTTTTATCTTAAAAGAAAGCAATGAAGGTCAGGAACTTGTCAATATATGTTCCTGGGTCCTATCCCTCAAGCTTTGGTCAAAATTCTTAACTATGAATTAACTATTAATGGCAACAATATCTCCACTAAAATAAGGTAATCATTTGAGTGAGGCTAAACTGATATGATAATTTGTCTGCTCCTGAAACTTAGCTAGTAAAATAGCATATATCTATGAAAGTGAAACTAAATTTGCCATCTTCACTTGCCTTGATTGAATACTACTAACCAAACTTACATGAATATTAACACATAGCACAAGGACAGCAGCTCAGCCTCCTTCACTGTCATATAGGCTGAGAACTAGATCAGTCTTTCAAGCATCCTTGATAACCTATAAACAATTCTTCTTTACAATTGTCATTGCACACAAAGGTGAAAGCTGAATTATTATTTCTGGCAGGGCAGGAATGGTGGCAAGATTTTTAAAGTGATGTTATGGACATTCTTCACTTGATAGGAAATGATTGAGAGATTGGCTGATTTGAACTGACTTCCTGTGCTGAATTTATGTGATGGATAGTTCTGTGGCTGTATTAGGACAATGCTGACAGAATAATAACTGCAGATATTTCAATATACGTATAACTGTGTACAATTACATTGTGATCAATATTTCTTGGCAAGAACGTAGTCTTACTGGTATCTGATTAGTGTCTATTCTACCTCTCCCATTATAATATACATACCTGAAAGTTTGATAGCAAACTAGGGAGAAGGAAAGCAAAATTAATAGACTGAGAGTTGAACAATAAATGAATGCTTTTAAAATTTTAATGTGAGCTATGTAAATGTAAGCATGAATGAAAGTGTCCATGTAAAAACTATGCTTTTTTATACTACTTGTTTATGTGTTTGAATCAAAGTATAGATTTCTATGGTAAGTGTCAGTACATGATTTTAAGAGTGCTGTTTTTTTTCCCTTTTGCAGATCTCTACAGTTGTCCTGAAGCTGCTGATACTATCACTCTAAAGATGTCTTTGTTATTGATGTTACATTATGAAGATATCATTTCTTCTAAGGAAAGTGCCTTACCAAACGTCTGGGCATTGGATGGATTTGCATAAGTACAGCGTTCTGAATGYAGATAACTGAATTACCTGTCGTATTCTTTACCCTCCATCAAGATGAAATACAGTTCTGCAGGGACTTTTCAAAGACAGATGCAGAAGTAAACATTAGATACAGAAGTCCTACTGGCCAGTGATTCCTTAGATCCTTGTCGATGGCTGAAGTTGTATCAAGAACAGCCTGTGTGCCAGAAGTGCTCATTTTCAGAGTGTGGGCCACTGAGTGGCCTTTGAGCGGTACAAATGTCTTTTGCAACTCCATGTCTTGCCTTTTGACTTCTGCACACACTTTTCACAGGCAGATAAACAGCACCATTGCTCTCCTCTGTATGTGAACTATATAAGTGGACAGGCTTACTCCTGCACTGAACTTAAGGGTCCTAAGGGACAAAGCATGAAGGGAAGCAGGTGCTTCCAGTTCCCTAGGAATGATCTATGCATGCCATTCTGGCACAGGAGAGAAGTCTGCAAGACACCAATGTTATCATCATCACAATCTCTCAAGTTTGTCCTCAATCTCCATCATCATCTTACTCTGAAAGGCTCCTCAGCTCATGTCCACAGCTGAAATTCTTCCATTAATTATGGTATTTCTGTGGGCTCTCTGTCTGTAAATCTGACTTCAGTTCAGTTGAACTGACTATAGCTCAACTGACTTCTGCTCTCTGTGCCAGGATTTAGCTAGCCACAATTCATCATCCACTTCACTCCAATTGATTACGTTTCGAGTTATGCCAACCTTAACATGTTTGGAGTTGCCAGTGAGTTTCTTTTACCGGACAGGTCTTAACATGGAAAACAAATATTTTATCAGGAAATACAAATGTCTAGGTGTGGTCTGAAAGTCCCAGATGTGTCTGCTTATCCTTACCAGTTATATGGCTTTTGTTTATCTCAGTAAAAAAAAGTCATCTTAATATGCCAAATAGATATAGCTGAGATGAAAAGCTGGCTTCTTAAATCAAACCTGTTAATGCTGATGCAGAATACTGAGTACTAAATCCCACAGGAGCAAGCGAAGCCAATTCCACAAGATTTGTTGCTTATGATTTCCCAAACAGAGTTTAAGAGYTGTATTTGATTTATTAAGACACAATTGTACTGGGAATACCTGTTCAAGACAAAGGCATTCTCTAAAGCTTATGGCTACAGATGTAATCAGCAAAGACATATAAGCTGGAACCCGCTGTTCAAAAAAATAAAATTTTCAGACTCCAGTGAGGTATTTTTCTTAGTCTTAGTACTTCTCTTTTTTTTTTTTTTTTTTTTTTTTTTTTTTTAACTAGAAACACGTTTAAATTGGTGGCCTTTAAGGCAGGCTGTACTTTACACTCACTAACCACCTCTTGTGGGGAARAATGGGCTGATAAGAACAGATATTTGAGAGCCTTGTGAGGAATTTACTGTGCCCTTCCATTATTTTTATTTCAGGATGAGGAGAATCTGCTATTACATTTGTTAGAAAATGTATTTTTTTTCAYGGTTAAAGGACTAAAAATAAGCTAAAACTTTTGAGATCCATCCCACCCTCACGAGTTTTCCTTGAGCTACAGTGATGCATCTTCACTCACTTGATATCTACTATGTAGAATACCTTTCTGAAAGAGGAAATTTACTTTGAGAGGATAAGGATGGTTWAAAAAGCAAGATCAAAATTTTAAATTCAGTACAGCAAAATGTTCCACCTTCAAGAGGAGGGATTCCCAGTGATCCTCCTCCTGCAATACCATGTAGCCTTGTGGCTCGAATAATTCCTTAAGAAATGATAGTAGTTATTTCAAAAACATCAGGTTGAGGAGATCCTGTATCTCAAGTTACTCATTTGCATATCCAGATGTTCCAGCTTCTCAAATTGTACAGAAAAARAGAGATATCCTCTCCCTTGTGCCTACATTTATGCAAAGGCTCATCTTTGAGCCTGCCTGGGAAAACCTACTGCAAAGCTCTGAATCGGGGATACATCTTATAAGTACTGAACCCTTTTGCAGAGGTTCCTTGGCACTTTACACAGTAAACAAGTACCTTGCTCAGACATCTGAAAGCACCCCATTCTGTCTCCAAGGACAGCACTAAAAGCCCAGGCACCTCACTTTGACATACTTTGCCACGCTGATGATCCTACCTTTAGTATACTACCATACCTATTCTGAGTGCTAAAAATATGCCAGCAGATTCTAGTCTTGAATGTTTTCCTTCAGACAACTTCCACATTCAAGTTTCTGTCTCAGTCAGTGTTAGAGTCTTTATTATCCATCTGAACTCCTATGATTTCTTTGACTCTCTACAGGCTATTTTATTGCTTCTGCTTTTCTGTCTTAATTTGGTATCTCTAACATTTCTCTTATACCCTCTGCTTTTTGTTTTGAGGTACTTGGTGCTAAGAGATAAGTCTATGGCAGATCTAATTATCCAGCAGTGTATTAGTCAATTGTTACTGCCTCCTACCTGCCTTTGTCATACCAGAGTGTTTTGGCTGAGAAAGGAGAATGTGGAAAGCCTTACAGTTATTTCTTTATAATAAGAAGCTATGGGGAAGCAAGACACAGCCTTTTAAACCTAAAACCTTAGACCCATTAATCCTATAAACCAAAAATTCTGACTCTCAGAACCTACCCCATGATTTGTATCTATTGATGGCATGACCATGTTGGATATATTCATAAACTTTTTAAACTGAAAAGAATAATTATAATCATCCAGTTTGTCCTTAGGCTTCTACTATTTCTTACAAGCTTGTAACTTCAGCTGGAATCAGACATGTCTTTTAGAAAGTCATCTATCCTGATGTTAAAGTTTCAAAAAGTGTAGTAAGACTGGAGTATAAGATTATTTACCTTCACTATTTTTGTATTATTTCTGCCTGAACTTGCCTAGTTTCAGTTTGCACTGTTTAGGAGTCCTGGGAGTCTTGTTGTCATACTTCCATATGATATTATACTTCCTTTGCATTTGGACAAGTAAACGCACCTCAGAACAGCCCACACTCTTTTTTCCAGGATAATGAAGYGGTTTGGGACAGATGGGGAAGTGTGCATGTGAACTACCCCAGATAATGAAGATGCTAGGCAAAACTACATAGACACATCTAAATAACAGTGTGGAGTTAGTTCATAATAATCACTAAATGAGAACAAAACCCCCAGATTAGTCTCATAGTGGCTTCCTGGCATTAGGCTTCCAGTTCCACAGATTTACTGCTTCAGATACAACATCAGGCCTGCACTGTCTACATCCATTTTCATCATTCTGCACCAGAAACTGAAAATCCTTTTACWAAGTCTGCTGGCAAGTGATTTTGCAGATTTTCTCTTGGACTCTTCTGACCTCACTTGCCCTGGCCATGCTGGATTTGAACTGACTTTACGCGGAATCACTCTGGTGTCTCTGTGTTACACTTCCCAGGCCTGCCAGTAATGAGAATGTGTGCAGGGAGGTCTGGGCTGGCGCTGTGTGCAGCACTTTAGGAGCTCCTGGATGGCATTACATTTACTCAAACAAAATCCAAAATGCGTAAAAGCAACTGTACTTCTGGACACATATAGCCAGATTYATATGGCTCTGCACACATGGCTCACAAAAATTGGCTCTGCACGGTTAGCTCACTGTCTTTACAACAATTAATGGAATGATTAATCAGCAACCGGATAAACACCCATAGATAACTCACAGTTCGCTAGAGTTTCTTTTATCTGACTGTGCTCCTGGATTGAAATTTTATGTAGTACACAAGCCAAGAGTGTTTCAGCTAAATTTCTAGTGAATATTTGCTGTCAAGATACGACAACATCACTTGATACAAATGTTTTGTTTTGTTTTGTTTTCTTACTCAAGAAAATAGGGGAATGATGAGATCATTGTAGGCCAGCAAAATTGATAAGATATCAGAGTAACAGCCCGGTTTCAGCTAAGGCTGATACAGAAATTCTTRAGATGTGATTGACTGAAGGGAAGTCTTGCTTCTTTCACTTGCTGATGGTTTGCTGGGGTCTTGGTTTGGTTTGGTTTGGTTGAGTTTGGTTTTAAAAATAAGCCTCAAAGGCAGTAGAAAACAAAAATGTTGTCTACCTTGAAATGAGTATCTAGACACCCAGCTGTGGAGAAAGCACATTTTCTGAGAAATAGAGTTTCAGTTGTACAAAACCATAGTACTTAAAGATGGAGAGGGCTTATAGGGAACTTTGATGTAGGGTGCCCCTGCAACTCATCATTTTGTGCCCTGACATTAACCCAGACAAACGTCCCATGATATGGACCTAGCCATATCATGTTTGAGCAGTTAGCAAGACTGGTAGCCAAAATATTATTTTGAGAATAATCAAAGTTTTAATTAGGTGTTTCTTAAGAAGAAAGGTTACCTTCTTAATTAACTGTCATTCTTGTGTATTTGCAAATGATTACACAGACTTCAAGAAGATGGCTCAGTTAAAGAGCATGCTGTGCTAAAGTAATATCACAGGGAATCCACCTCTATACATACTGTATTAATGTAGTAAATGAGGTCAAGAAGATCTTTAGAGACTGAAAGCTGACCCACAAAAATTCACAAAAGGATTCATGTTCCTAGCTGTCTCTTTGAGCTGCTTGACAGCTATCTTCACCTTTTCATGAATCTTGTAGACATCTGAAATGCCAAGATAGCTATAATGTTATGGGTAAACTCACCCTAAACATGTACTGCCAACTTTTCTCTGAATCTTTTAAAACCGAGAAGCAGGTAGGCATTTAGCTCATTCTAGTTACTCATTAATCATATCACCCCTGATCTCACATCTGGAAGCCAATCTAAAAGATGCTAACAGAGTTCACCCACTCGATGGAAAATACGGAGAAGACAGAATCACRGAATGGTTGAGTTTGAAAGAGATCTCTGGAGATTATCTAATCCAATTCCCCTGCCCAGGCAGGGTCACCTACAGTACATTGCCCAGGATCATGTCCACATGGCTTTTGAGTATCTCCAAGGATGAAAACTCCACMACCTCTCTGAGCAATTTGTTCCTGTGCTCTGTCACCCTCACAGTAAGACTATTTTTCCTCATGTTCAGATGGTACTTTCTGTGTTTCAGTTTGTGCCCATTGCCTCTTGTCCTGTCACTGGGCACCACTGAAAAGAGGCTGGCCTGTCCTCCTTAYGCCTTTTCTTCAGATACTTATACATGTTGATAAGATCCTCCCTCAGTCTTCTCTTCTCCAGTCTGAACAGGCCCAGCTCTCTCAGCCTTTCCTCATGTGAGAGATACTCCACTCCTTTCATCATCTTAGTAGCCCTTTGCTGGTCTTGCTCCAGTACCTGCATGTCTCTCTYGTATTGGGGAGCCAAGAATTGGACACCACACTCCAGATGTGGCCTCACCAACACTGAATGGAAGGGGAGGATCACCTCCCTCAACCTACTGGCAATGCTCTGCCTAATGCACGCCAGGATACCACTGATCTTCTTGGCTGCAAGGGCACGTTGTTAGCTCACGGTCACCTTGTTGTCCACCAGGACTCCCAGGTCCTTCTCTGCATCCTTCTCAACCCTTCYCTGGGGTTATTCCTTCATAAACAGGCAAATACCACTGCTCCTGATTAGCATATCTCATACTACGTATGGGAAACCCAGGTTTATACCTATTCAAGACTAGCTTGTACAAAGGAAGTAGGTATCACAGTCCCTATTTTTATTGTGTGGTCACCATGACTGGAAACCAGAATCCTCCATAGGCTCCCTCCCGAGGACACAAGGAGAGAAAGGTCCTTCACAGTATCACCACACCAAATCATCTAGGTAGAGAAATGTCTAAAGATGGCATATTCTGAACACCAAATACATGTAAAGAGGAAATGGAGACACACTATAAGTCTTCAACCTCCAAACACCTCAAGAATATACCTTTTCCAGTAAAGATCCACACAAGTTTTCTCTATAAGTAGCTACATTTTGTTGAACATTATGTGTACACACATATTCATTGAGACATATAAGTGTAGAATATCTGGTTTCTAGACCCAATAATTTTTGGATCAGGCAGACCCAGCCGAGCTTTGACAAGATCAAGATGCACCTCCACATGTGCAGAAGCAGCTCAGGCATCTGACAAACTAACTCTGTGCCAGAGGCTCCAAAGAGTAGGCTCACTCCGGTCTCAATAGCTATTGAAAGAGGATTAGCAGGATTATCATTTTTGTTTTACTTACTTACATATTTACATCTTATTCTAAAGTTCTTCATGTCTGTCTTTATAGATTTATAGATGAAAACCACCCTGTAAAAGTTAGGCTATTTGAATTAATTTTGGTGATATGTTTATTGCTTATCCRTAACAGTCCTGCAAAATGTTAGAGTTGCAGTCATATATCACCGAAGCAGGAACCTTCAAAAAATACAGGAATATTAAATATTCTGTTTTCCAATCCACGAGTTTTCAGCACATTTATAGCATTCATTTTCATTCCCATTCTACATATGTTCTTATTAAAAAAGCAGCCATCTTTCTGGGAAGTAAATATCATATTTTAATAGCACACACTACCACCTGCTGTAAGCCATTGAAACTGCCTTCAAACTTTTAGAGTTTTTAAACCTGATTAAGGCAGCCAGCTAGTCTCTGACATTTAAAATACAGATAGATTGTTGATATCTCTCTCTGGTGCTAATTTAATTATCTACTCAACCAGATATTTTCAGACTAAAAGTTTCTTAATCATATATGATTTGTAATAGCTGGAGCTTGATTGTTTCTAAGATGCATGGAAATTTAGGAAATAGTTCTGTTGTAAATATTAAATTTGTAGTGCACTATTTCAATAATATTTATGAAAATTAGCCATTTCAAAATACAGAATATTCAGTTAAGAAATCAAAATTTGCTGCAAAGTGCACAAAAGTTTTTTTAATAAATAAAGCCACCAGGAATCAAAGTGTCAAAATGTATGTTATTAAAATGTTTATAGTTTTACATGAAGAAGCACTGTTTAACTCAAAGGAAAGCTAAGATATTTTAAGGAAATCAAGATATCTGCTCACGGTTTGTTAGAATAAACATAGACACATCGTAGGACACATTCTACAMGGCTTTTTTGATGTATGCTTCCCTATTTTCTCCCTGCTGTTTGTTTACCTCCAAATAGGAAGTAGAATTATGTGTAAACAACTCTTATACCAAATTCTCAGTGGGTATAAAACCCTGTAAGTGCTATAAAGTCTGTATCTTTCTTGCAAAATTGTCTTGAAACATGTGGAGTTCTTCCTCTTTCCAAGCATGCAGGGAGACCAATTCTGGCTGCCAAGTGCAGCAGAGTGATCCACTTGCAGAGTTGAACTTGGCCATAGGCTAATGCTATAATTAATATTATTTCCCTCACAAGATTATGCAGGTGTCTGAGGGCATAAATAGGGCACATCTAGCACTTGGCCTAAAACATCCAAGAGCTGGAGCACCCTAGGTCAACCTACTGCTCGGGCCACTATGTGCTTTTCCACTATCTAGTCATGCTAAAGACAGGAACTATTTGTTCTAAGTGTTATTATTAACAATAGAAACAATAAAAGTATCACATTATTCCCTTCCCCTGCTATCTATTTATTTCTACAATCACCTGTCTGTCTCTTTGTATACTTTTTTCCTTACCGGCTCCATTTACTCCTACTAATCCCACAAYGATGAGTTCAAAACTTCCTCCTTGTACCATTTTCTTCCTTCCTCCCTTTCTTCTTCTTGAGGCCTTCAGGCTCTCAAAGAGTCTTGAGACATTTTTTTCTTGGCACTTTCAGGTCTCATTTTGAACAAAGCCTCTCCAAAACTTCCTATTTTCTTCTTCTCTTTTTTCTTATTCTCTCTCATCATTTTTTCTTCTTCTTCTACATTCATAGACTCCAAATCTTTCACTCATAACCATTATCTTGATAGACTTGACTGATTTCCTCACACTTTAATAACTCTCAAAGCTCTCCTTTTCTAACTATAACAATGTCAAAACATTTTGTTATACGTGCATGTTTTTCCCTTAGAAACCTGGCTGCCTTACTTATTAAAGCAGAATTTCCCAAACTTTTCTTTCTGAGCACCAACATTAGTAGCAATACTGACAGCAGGTGTCTTCCCTGAAAAGGTGGTGGAAATATCTCACTTATGACTTGTGGCTTGTCCATCACAAATTTGAAGGAACATATATGTGCTGCGTAGGATCTGCTTCAGATCTGGAGCTCTTTCCTTCCATCTATTAGCAAATGAGGAAAAGAAAGGTTGTTTAAGAGGGCTTTATCTGCAGATCTCAGTTATTCAGGGTTCCTTCAGCACCATGCTGGGAGTCACAATAACTGCACACTTAGTCACAATTAGCTTAATGAGCTGATGTAAGMAAAGAGTCAAGAAAGAAAGAGTATTGGTTAAAAGGGCACTTAGGGAGTCTGGATGATTTGTGCTCCTTTTCACCCTCTGAGAAAYTTCTGTCAGCAAAATTTTTCTATATTATGGCTGAAACTTTGGGGTACCAAATTAAGGTAGAGAAACTGTTTTACAGGATAATATACAACAGAGCTATGGATGATACCTCTCTTCTGTAGCCGTTAATTATGAAGATTCTTCTCTGAATTTTCTGATCTCCTTTTTGTGTACTCCTTCCACATTCCCTTATTGTTTTGTCTTTTTCCACTTCAGCGGCTATACAGTATTTGTCCCTACATTAATTTCCTTCCTTTTATCCACTCWGTTCTCCATGTCTATCTTTAAAACACACATCTTTCTTAAAAATATATGTACATATATATGTTATATGTATACATACATATATATATACATATGACCAAGAAACAATGGCCCAAAAAGCTCAAAATATTTGGGTGACAGAAGCTAAGCAAGCCTCACTTCTCTTTAAGTGATTGGCTATGTCTTACTCTAGAAAGTCCCTGCAACTCCAAAGAGATGTGATCGCTCTTTAAATATCTAGGTAATTTCCTATCTTCATGTTGTCCCTTAACAGTTACAATGTTTACTGAGAAATGTCTCATCTTGAAGCATTTTTCTTCTCTTTCTACCTTTTCTTTAGCCCTTAGGTAGCCTCATAAATAAACCTTAATAATCAGAATGACACGACATATTTATAGATACATGTGTTTGTTATCACCTCAGTGGCACTGAATCTTCTAACATAACTGCACCTTCCTTCACTGTTAGACAAATCTATACGCAAAATTAGTCAGGAAAATATCTCTTAGCAACATTCTTGCTCTTCCAGTCTTTCTATTTTTCCTTTTATTTTGCTGTGGGTTAGTCAAAATAGAGTGGAGAATAGATTACCTAACTTTCACTTTTACTGCTGCTTTTTCCATTCTACTGAACTCTGCAGGATTCCTCCAAACATACTGTCAAGAAAATTGTTTCCATGCTGTTCTGTGCTTTCATCTGCAAGAATCTGTCAACCAAATCTGTTACCAATACCTACCAAAAAGTTGACTATGCTCTAGAATAAACAAAATAGCTTGATCTTAACTAGTGCAAAACTGTATAGTTCAACCAAAGTCAATGGCTGTATCAAGGTTGACTTTTGTAAGCTAAAGGCTTGGCTCAAAATGTGGTTTGTGTGCAAAGATGTCCAGAATAGTCTAAGAATATCAAATGGTAAAATTAAATTTTARATTTAAATCCAATCCAGCATATGCTCAAATACATGCTTTTTAAAAATATATTTAAAAATACAGGAAGTAATTGCTTCCATGCTTAAAATTAACTACATGCTTAAGCAGTTGTCAGGATGAAGGCAATAAATATGCTATAAACCAAAGCATTCCTGCATTCCTTTGCCTTTTTTGATAGCCTCTGATCTTTCATCATAAGGATGACACATAAATGAAATTATTTGCTCTTGGTGCACTAACAGATGTGGTTCTATTTTCCTTAGCTGATTTGACTTAGCATAAACAACAAATGCATTTTTAGCAAAGAAAGAGCAATACATCTTCAGGCTCTTCGAAATGYGGAAAATAGAAAAGGTCAATTAATACTGTAGATGCAATGCTTCTTTACTGACGACACTATCAGAATAAAGGAGATGCTSTTCTCAAAAGCCACTATTTTGATACAAGCCACTATCCTTCTAATTTAAAAGAAATATTTACACAGATGTACCAAACCATAAATAAGTGTTTGGATATGTTTCTCTTACCTTTTTGATCTTCCTTTTATTAAAATGTCATTTCTAAAAACACCGTCATTTTGTTTTTTGTATGACAATAAGGTCAATTCAATTTTAACTCTTGATTTATACCCCTAATATTCTGTAATTCTTTCTGTATTTTAGTAATAGTTAGATGTGGCTTGTTTGTCTCTAAATATATATAAATAGAAACTCTAGATATCTCTACTTATTTCTGTTCTAAGCATAGGGGAACAAAATTAGACACAAGTGTGAATRGAAAAAGGGTTACTGTTTCTGTTAGAGCTCTGGGCACTAAGGAGGATGACCCAGTAAGCAAGGCGGTAGCTGTGCCTGAAAGCTCACCTATCTCTACGGCTTGGACACAGGACTCTGCACTACTCAGAGACACTTCGATATCTGGCACCTTTCCTGTAGGAGAGCATCTATTTCTAGAATATATATGTATGTATGTATGCATATATGTACACACATATACACACAAACACATCCTTTCAGTGACAATTTAATACTTTAGCTTTATGATGTTCTAGGATATAGAAGCTCTAAGCTCTAATACATTTGTGAAGGATGGTTTATGCCTGCTGTGGGATAATATGCATAAACATCTCTTGAAGAAGAGTCTGCAATGTAGCRCTCCAGTACAATTTCAACAGAAAAGGTGCAGAATGCTCATGATAACCTACAGCTTTGAGCTTGCTCGCCTGGGCATCCTCTGGAAAGCCAGCACAAGTGAGCCTGTATTCTGTCAACTACAGAAACACAATGGGTTTCCCACATCCTAGATGAATGTTTTAGCAACTATCAGCATTATTTTAAAGAAATGATGTTCCTTTGCATTTCAGGCTGAAGCCATCCCAGTAGGTATGMTTTGGAAGTGCTAGCTGGATTGAGTCCTTGTGGAGAGACGGATGGATTGATTGTGGATTAGTCAGCCTTAGTCATGAACAAGACAGAAAGCCACTCAGTCCTGTGAAAAATGAGGTGCTTCTCTACATGCTTGGTAGCAGAATACAAAATGTTTTTTAATATAAGATAACAAGAAACCTACAAAACTTTAGTAGGTTTTGGTAGAAATTTAACAGGACTTCCAAGATTGCAGTGTGAATCAGAAGTCCCTAAACTCTATCTAAGTTARGCTTTATATAGCTAAACCCCATTTTACATCTTTAACAAAATGAGGATAATAATGTACTCATATGTTCATATAAAGGACTTTGAAAACATGGATGATTTAGTGAGCAAATTCCCACATCATTAGAGCTATTACAGTTTTACAAGTCAAAGGCCAGCATATAAAGCTGATGGATATTTTCCAAATATGGATTTTCTGATTGAATATTTTATTCCTGTAGTGTTGTAGTTCATACCTTGGTCTTGTTCACTGCTGCTTTGGGGAATGCTGACTGATGACACAAGAACTGTAGATTCAATACATCATTCATTTAACATTTAATGGTACTAGATGATCATTATAATTTCCCAAACTTAAGGAGTATTAGTTTTGCTCTATTTTTATTCTCAGGAAGTTGAATTTATGTTTTTCCAAGGGATTTTGTGCTCTCGTGTCAGATGAGTTTTCACATACAAATGTATTCTCTAAATTGATTTATCAAAAGACTTTAAATGTCAACTCAGTATTCATAAGGAATCTTTTGTCTGCATTAAGAGAAGGCTGCTGTCAGTGATATTGGGTTACAAAGCACAAGAACAGTCAGCCAAAAAAAAAAAAAAAACCCAAAGTCATTGCTTGATTTGATTGTTATTCATTTTTAAGTACTTCCATTCAGCTCTGATTGCTTTAGAATTTGTCTGCTTTATGAGTGTCTTTAAAAGGACACATTGATGTTTTATGCTGTCTTAAGTGTTAACAATCATCATTGTTGATGAACATGAACTCATTAATGTCTAAATCACTTACAGCACAAGGATGTTTCTTTCTCTCTTCCATTTGCTTTCCTTGGGACAATTAAATTTTTCCATTAGCTATTACATGTGCTTCCAATACTAGCCATGAATTTTAGTTTATCTTTTGGATCATATCACTGTTTTGCATAATAACATGACATCTTTAATCAGTTGAAGGTGTTTTAGACCATTATCCCCCATCCCTAGAAATGTGTATTTTTATTTTTTAGCTCCTAAATGTATGAACCATTGCTCTTTTAGCTATTCCATCAGCATTACATAGACTTAAAAAAAAMCTGACATTATTAATCAGTATTGTACTGTAACCCATGAAGAAAACAGATATAGCTCTTCAGCTCAAAACTATCAAAACCAACATTCTCAGTATGATGCCGTGACACTATGACACTACCAAACCATGTAGGAATATGGTAAAGAAACAGTGCTATTGTGTCCATTCTTATCTTAATTTTGGATAGAGATGAACAATTTTTTTTTAAATGTTTTTCAGTGATCTGCTCTTGTGATCAGTTTTCAAGCAGTACAGCAGTGCCAAAGACTTGGGCAGAACCCAAGTCTTAAAGTTTTCTGAGAAAAAATGATACTTTAAAATTTCACTAKCAACAAAAATATGAAATTAAATGCTTCACCAGTCGGGATGGGTGGTGCAGTATTCCTTCATCCTGTGCCATACCCTGGAACTCCTGTGGAGCTTTGAAACAACATATAAACCAAAAAGTAATTGAATCATGATTCTGAGGTRAACGTCTAGGGTCGATTAAATCACCCTCAGTATGCTGTAGGCATGGTGATTATTTTATTTAAACTCAGTTACTGTATAAAATGGTAGGTTATGGGCAATTGACATRAAGCCAAAGAAAATAAAAGGGCAAATTCATGGAACAGCATCTGGCTTATCAGTCTGTTCTCTTCAGTCTTGATTTCCTCTGTTCTTTTGCTGATTTTCAGGCAGAAAATGCTTTCTGACATGAGTAGTCTTCTTTTAGTTCCACAGCATTTGGATTCAGAAAGGAGAAGCAATTGCATTGCCTTTTCAGTATCTTTCTTCCTAAAATAACAAAAGGCATCGAGTTACAACAGATCAGTCTCCTAGATGCTGAGAGTCTGCATAAAAGTAGCAAATAAAAATGACTGAATTTGCAGGAGAGGCACACATCAGGATGTATGATGCAAACAGCATTGCACTGCAGCAGTGCAAAACATATGTAGTTCTGTAAGCAAGAGAACTAAACAGGAGTGTTTTTAGTGAGTTTTCTGGCTTATTGATTAGAGTCTTTGATGTCTGATGAAATACAAGATTTTTCTGTGACTAGGCATTCATAATGTCACTCTTCATATGAACAGTAAAGAACAGATTAAGGCAGGGAAGGGCAAGTAAGTGTCACACCCCCAAAAATTTGTTTCTGTATKGTTGTGCTTTGAACTGACTGACCTGGTGAGAAGGTAAGAACACCAGGGAAAGTTCTTCTGGTATCAAGAATATTCTTTTTGATGTTCCATCATGGCTTCATAGAACCTTTCTCTCACAGAGGCTATTCACAGGTTCTCTCTCTTCTACCAAATGACCTACAGCATTGGAGCCTGGGTGGAGGAGTGGACAGAGAGAGGGATATTCCTTTGAAAAGTTTGGTTAAAATCAACCAATTTATTCAGAAGTTTTTAATACTGAATTCAGGCAACCTACTTTCAAATGGGAGGAGAGGCAGAGGGAACAAGCAAGCAATCTTGCTGTATGAGCAGGTCTGAATCTTAACAAGTTACATTTCCCTTCCATTTGCCTCTGATTTGTCACTTTATGATTACATCAGATTTTCCTTGTGAGGGAATAAAGGAAAGAAATAAGACCCTGGGAAGTTGATTTTATGCAGCACTTGATGGATGTAGCTTTTTTCTGAATTAGTTCCAAGAAAAGCAGTTGCCTTACAAGTTTCATTAAAAATATATAAATGTTTTAYGAAACATAAACTTTTAACTTCTGTCTTTCAACTTTCAACTTCCAACTTCTCCTCCCTCCTTGTAGAGGTTCTGCTGCTGGTATTTCAATAAGCCAGTGCCTAGCTCCGGTACGGGAACTTGTCTCAGACTTCAGAGGAAATTACTGAGCTGTGAGAAAGAGCTGTGAGGAAGTCTGTAGAGAGGGCAAGATAAGAAATGTAAAAATGYAGATGACGGTAGGATTGTGGAACTGAGGCTGTTAGTAGCCCAAGGACTCAAGAGGAAAAACACCAACATGTAAAAGAAAATATCCAAAAGAAAAAACAAAGAGGTGGAAGTTGTTGATTCAGCTACCTCAAAGATCCAGGGTATAGTAGAAATTAATCTTTCTGTTCTGACCTGAGTCCAGATCTGCCTGACCTGACTTCTTGACTGACTCCTGCCTGCTGGCGAAGATTCTTTGAGTGTCATATGGGAAGGCATAAAGGTTGAGCATAATAATGTTTAGCCGAGTACTAAGCCCTAGCTATCTTTTATATGTGCTAGCCAATAAATAATTGTTGTATACTTTAAAGCAATATATATATTATGCTGGTATAGTCTCTCTGCAAATGGCTAAAGGTGCCAAAAGCAGTACAAAGTGAGAGGTTTACATCAATCAGGCGATATGACCAGGCTGAGATTCTGTGGTTGCCACCAAACACAAAATAGGCCAAAAGCAATTGGTTGCAGAGCTTGAATAGGGAAAGATTCTTGAGGGATGATCATGGTTATCCTAGAGGAAAGCATGTATATTAAATGATCTGTACTATCCACTGCTAGATCCAGCCTTTGAAATCTGGCTTTATATATTCGCTTTTCAAAATGCCATAAACCACTGTATCTTTTAATGTTCCCTGTTCAGTCAGAGGCAATACGGTAACTGATAGTTAAACTATTGTCCCAAATTGACATTCTGAGCTCATAGGTAGGAAACCTGTACATTTCTTTAATAAGTAGAAGAGCTGTGATATATGAACTCTACTTGAGGTCTTCGACTGAAAAACACACCTCAGAATAGGAAATTCTCTGCATATGTGTCAGACTTCTCACTAGATTCTGTAGTCCAGTGGCAAGGACATTTAGCTGGGTTCCAGCCTCCATTCCTATCATGACCTGTCTTTTTATAGAAAGACTCTCCGGTGTAAAATGAACTAACAGTTTTGAAACTAGGCACCGTAACTTTCCATGGCAAGTACTTCAACCATGAATCTATTTCATAAAATCATTCTAAAAGCAATAGCTGGACCCTTTTGAAGTCTTTTTCAAAAAATATTTTATATGCACTCAATTTTAAGCAAGAATCCAAGGTCTGTGCCAAGTCTGTCTTAAATGTRTAAATTTGAAGAAGGAAGATTTCTTCTGCTTAATGACATTTTTCTTTACTCTTGATAGTGTTCCACTCAATTTGCAGGGTTTCTAGAAAGAGTGCCAGTTTTTGCATAATAATCTGTAGTCAGAGTACTTACTAGGCAGTGGGATGCTTTGAGTTCTCTGCAATATAACGTTAGTGTGACCCTCCCATTCCTGGAGAACACTCAAATACCAAACTGTAAATACAGTTTGTGAAATATATAAATGAGAAGAATATATTGGGTGAAAGTTCTCTTCAGAGCTTGCTTAGGAAATTTAAGTGGTTCAGTTAGCTAGACTGATCACCATTTGAGGTCAAACACATATAATGTTGATAGGCCAATATTTAAGTTAGGAACCTGTATTAGCAGACACGATTTCCTCTTTGAGGTGCTCTTGAAAATGCTCATAGTACATTCATGGATGTAACACAGAAAATCTGTCTTGTCCTTATACAGGAAAATTATTTCACACTATTTTCAGCTCAGACTGCTTAATGCTGKTGACTGCAGTCCTTTTTGGAAATTAACTAACCTCCAAGCCATCCTCCCAAATAWATATTAACTGAATCAGCCTTTATCCTTCTTTCAACAGTGTTTAATACCAAACCTAACATAGGACTCTGCAGGGTTTAACTCCACCAAAACGGCATAAGTAGAGGATAAAAGGAAATAAAAATAAATTTAAGCTGACTAACAATGCCATAACCATTTCCATTGGAATATTAACGAGACAAGTTATCTGTGCTGGTCATCTGCCTAACTATTTGATTCCTGCAGGTGTTTCATTACTTATGCTGATCTTTGGAGGAATGTTGCTAGGCTGTTCTCCATCATCTTTGAAAGGTTATGGAGAACTGGAGAGGTGCYTGAGGACTAGAAGAAAGCTAATGTCACTCCAGGTTTCAAAAAGGGCAAGAAGGAAACTACAGGTCAGTGAGCCTCACCTCCATCCCTGGAAAGGTAATAGAAGAGCTCATTCTGGATGTCATCTCCAGATATATGGAGGAAAAGAAGGTGATCAGGAGTAGTYAGCATGGATTCACCAAGGGGAAATCGTGCTTAACCAATCTGATAGYCTTCTAGGATGGAATGACTGGCTGGGTAGATGAGGGSAGAGCAGTGGACGTTGTGTACCTTGACTTCAGCAAGGCTTTTGACACTATCTCCCATAATATCCTCCTAGATAAGCTCAGGAAGTGTGGGTTAGATGAGTGGACTGTGAGGTGGACTGAGAACTGGCTGAAAGGCAGAGCTCAGAGGGTCGTCATCAGTGGCACAGAGTCTAGTTGGAGGCCTGTGGCTAGTGGAGTTGCCCAAGGCTCAGTSCTGGGTCCCATCCTGTTCAACTTTTTCATCAATGTCCTGGATGAAGGGACAGAGTGCCTCCACTARTGATACCAAATTGAGGGGAGTGGCTGATATACAAGAAACCTGTCATTCAGAGAGACCTAGATAGGCTGGAGAGCTRGGCGGAGATGAACCTCATGAGGTTCAACATGGGCAAGTGCAGAGTCCTGCAYCTAGGGAGGAATAACCTCATGCAACAGTACCTGCTGGAAAGCAGCTCTGTGGAGAAGGACCTRGGAGTGCTGCTGCACAACAAGTTGACCATGAGCCAGCAATGTGCTCTCGCAGCCAAGAAGGCCAATGGGATCCTGGGGTGCATTAGGGAGAGCATTGCCAGCAGGTCGAGGGAAGTGATCCTGCCCCTCTACTCAGCCCTGGTGAGGCCAGCTCTGCAATACTGCATCCAGTTCTGGGCTCCCCGGTAAAAGAGAGACATAAAGCTACTGGAGAGAGTCCAGCRTAGGGCTACAAAGATGAATAGGAGACTGGAACATTTCTCACATGAGGAAAGGCTGCGAGAGCTGGGCCTGTTCAGCCTGGAAAAGAGAAGACTGAGAGGGGATCTTATCAATGTSTACAARTACCTKRAGGGWGGSTGTCAAAAGGAGAGGCCAACCTCTCTTTTCAGTGGCACCCAGTGACAGGACAAGAGGCAATGGGCACAAACTGAAACACAGGAAGTTCCACCTGAACATAAGGAAGAACTTCTTTACTATGAGAGTACTGGAATAGTTGCCCAAAGAGGTTGTGTAGTCTCCCTCTCTAGAGATAGTCAAAACCCACCTGGATGCAGGTCCTGTMCAACTTGCTCTAAGTGACCCTGCTTGAGCAGGTGGGTTGGAATAGACGATCTCCAGAGGTTTTTTCCAACCTCAACCATTCTGTGATTCTGTGATTCTGTGTTATTGTATGATTCCTAATGAATTATTTTAATCTTTATTTAATTATTTTTAGATTTAAATATAATTGCAAAAGATATGTTATTTGTGTGTTGTCTGATTGTTAAAACCTATGTGAGATAATAAATTGCATAKTAAAAAGCCTCTACAGGAATTTTGGTATTTAGTCAAAGGGCAGACAGGTGTGGGTGATGGCTTGTTGAACAGACAAAATAATCCCTGGCACTACCCTCATTGCTCRCTTTCTGCAGGACATTCATACCAGATTGCTTGGTTGCCTCAACATCATGCCCTTCATCTCTCCTCAGTCTGCATAGGTGACAGCTATGGTCTGTTCTCTCAGGTTCTGAGTAYTTAATCTGTTTTGATGCTCCCTATGATTATAAGACCAACAGTGAATACTTACCAGATTTCCCATAAGTTTAAATATGTCATCTGCAGAATTTTGTCCAAGCCTCAAGGACTGGGAAACACAATTCCCTCCCCAAGTTTCCCCTCTGCTCCTGAACATAATCTGGGATTTAGTAAGGATTTTGCATGGTTCCAGGTCTCTTCTCCAGTTAGACTTCACTTCCAGGTTTACCGCTTTGTTCTGATGGCTGAGTCTGCACTAGAAGGAGTTAGGGCATAGGCCTGGTGTTAGCACACAGATGTCTGTAATGATAACTGTTAGCATAGTCCCTGGCGATTTTGGCCTTGATCAACTAGCATTTTCCAAAACAATGACCAGGTACAGGCCAGAAAGGCCTGGCTAGGGCWAAGGGGTGCAGCACTTATGTGGCCAACCATTTTGAAGAAATGAGCAAGTTTACTGTATGAATAAGAGCTATGGCATACAGGAGTCACCAGGACCACAGAACAGTTCCTGGAACACTTTAATTACTAGAATAGATGTAATCTGAAAGAAAAAAAACAACTCCAAACAGTTCTGGTCTTGTAAATAACACCTAACCACCTTTGTCATCTGATCTTGATCCCTTATCAGATGGCTTGCTGTTTACTGGCTTTCCATATGGCTTTCAGATCTGAACACCAGATTACCCATGTTCTGGTTAGTTTGGGGTTTTCTAAGGGCAGAGTGCACTTAGCTGGTGGCTGACATTAYAAGTTAAGTAGTCATAATTGGGAATCATTTCTGTTCAGCATAATCAGCAGGATGCAAGAAACAGTCACAGAGTCCTGGATTTTTTTTTCTGATTGCTAACTAACTAAAACATTCAAATACCTTTTTCTGTGTGAGGGGTAAGGTCCACATATAAGGCACAACCACACAGCAGCAGCAAGTCTGGCGAGCTTGAGGTATAAGCAAAGCAAGTAGCGGGTAGCCTGTAAGTACCAACGTTAAGATACCTTAGCACAGATGCTGTTATCTTCCCTCTCCATCTTCCTTTGGGAACTCTAAAAATCTTCTCAGCATTGGTAGAGAAGAAGGAATAAAAAAAAGATGAGAGCAAAAAGGACCCGGCATAAGCAYTACATAAGTAGATGTATATATAAACACACACACACATTTATACATAATATAACTTTTATATATGTGTGCCTACATATAAACACATATAGTCTTGCTGGGTTTTGAATACTCTGTTTTTGGAAACAAAATAGTTAGTCAACCCCTTCCCAWATGATTCCTAAAGGGAGGGCACACACTGGACAAGTAAGCAAGCAGCAAAGGAAAYCCAGAGCAAGGGCAACAGTCAAGGCATGGTCCAGCCTCAGGCAACATGTCAACCTGTAAGCCAAAGGTTCAGCACCCCAACATAACCCCAGAATTATGTAAGTCAGATGCATTCATAAACTGTACCCATAAGATCTACTGCAAAGTCTGTGCACACATGTATGCAGAGATGAATATTGTGTAATCTTAAATGCACTTTAAACCAAATGATAATGCAGAATGAGAGAAGCTATGTAAGTATGATTTTGGAAAGATTGAACTGCCCATGTCTGCCAAAAATCCAAGTTTGGAAGGCAGGTTATCCAAAACATGTACAGCAAAATATTTCTCATATCCCATTATGTATTAAGGAGCCAGGTGTCTTTCCAATAGTAACATATCCCCTTATATTTCTCCACCACTAAAAAAGAATAATAACAAATATTTCAGACTTAAATTTTTAGTAGTAAAGAATGAAATGTTACCTGTACTATACTTCAAATGCCATTTATTGAATGTGTGGAATACATATGAGATCTGTATATAGCAGTTGGTATGTTTATAAAGCACTTCATCAAGTATAAGAATTTACACACATCAATACAGAAAAAAATGCTTCCAGAGTTGCCATATAATTCAAGATCTGAAAATATATTTTCTTCCTCTTATTTGTCTTTTACTTGCTAATTTTGTTAATGCATGCAATCCCCCTGTGCTGCCCTGGTTGCTGTAACACCTCTGTGTCATGCAGTTTGAACATAGCACCCACTGTGTTTCGATTACAGCTGGATGGAATCGACAAAAATAGCTATCCTGTTTATTTCTATGTTTCAGGGGACATTGGTCAGAGATTTTATTGTGGGACTTATCATATTCATATTTATTTTTGTTTCGGATAATCTTTAATTTCTTAGCAATAGCCACTGATTAAAYTTTATTATTACATGAATATGTAATATTCAGAGATTTTAATAATAATAAAAAAAAAAGATGCTGCCTCGTATAATGATATATGAGCACATTGACATGACAAACCGAAACGTAACAGAGAAATACCCAAGCTAGCTTTAAGCTGGATGCAGATAGCATTTTGTTTTGGCAGCACATAGGCCTGATACTTAAAATCTGTAATACACTAGCCAGAAAAGGCTAAGGCTGGGGAAAGTCAGGGGRGTAACAGGGAGGAAAAAAGTAACCACAAAAGTACAGCAAGAACACTTACATTTCACCTACGTATTTACTGTCTTTTCRCTTTGTACATGAATATGGCTATCTATGTCTGTACAAACAGACACGTGTGACACATTTATCCACCTGCGTTTGACCACACTGTCACACATTTTGATTTCTCAGAAGTTAACTCTAAACCAGAAGTTTGTTAACCGCAGGAAGCTGAACACATGGATTTGGAGAACGTGTTGCGTCTTGCTGCTGCTGTTGTAAAACTGGCTGAGGAAAGGAGCTCTTTAGCATATCAGCTCCACAAGGAAGTACAGAAATTGCCATGTGAAAGAGGTTGGAGGAAGCCTCCTCTTTATTCAATCCCTACWCTCCCGCAGAGAGAGCAACTCTGATCTGGAGTTGGTACGTAYATTTTTTTAAGGCATACCAGCACAAGAAAGTTTTTATTTAAGCACTCCCAGACCAAGTCTGAGCAATYGGTCAGAAACAGTTAAGCTACTGAGTGCATTTTCACTTACATTCACATATATGTATATGTCATGTCAAAGTGAAAGAAAGCTCTTTTACTCTCTCACATAACTTATATGACTATTATTGACATATTTATACTAAACTGGTTAGGCAGTTCTTTCCATTAATCACATTTTTAACAATACTTGAACAACCTATGTGAGCCTTTACATTCAAAGTAACTCAATTTCTGGGTTTCAGAAATTGAAATTTTATGCCTTATTTTTGTCTGTGGATTTATTAGCTTTTATCATGGACTTTATGACACAAGATCACATAAATTCTAAAGCTTTCCTCCAGCTTAATGTATAGTTTTCAAAGTCACACTGATGAAAGCGTTAGATATATTAATCCCTTKTATACTATAAATCTGACCGTTTTCCCATTCACAAAACACCAACAACTCAGATTTAGCCTGAGTCACAGAAGCACAGAATAGTTGAGGCTGGAAGGGACCTCTGGAGATCATCTAGTCCAACTTTCCTGCTGAAAGCAGGGTCACATAGAGCAAGTAGCCCAAGATCATATCTAGTCGGATTTTGARTATCKCCAGGYATGGAGACTCCACAGCCTTTCTGGACAACATGTTCCCATGTTTGACCACTCTCACAGTAATTTTTGTTTTTCCTTAAGTTTAAATGGAATTTCCTGTATTTCAGTTTGTAGCTGTTGCTTCTTGTCCTGTCACTGGTACCACTGAGAAGGGTCCAGCTCCGTATTCTTTACACCCTCCCAKCWGATATTTTTACATATTGATAAGATCACCCCTCAGTCTTCTCTTTTCCAAGCTGAACAGTCCCAGCTCTCTSTCTCTCCTCRAATGACAGYTGCTCCACTYCCTTCATCATCTTAGCAGTCCTTCATTGGACTCACTGCCGTACCTCYATGTCTCTCTTGTATTGGGGAGCCAAGAAYTGGACACCACACTCCAGATGTGGTCTCACCAGGSCTGAGTAGAGAAGGTGGATTACTTCTCTCAACCTGCTGGCAATGCTCTTCCTAATGCACCCCAGGGTACCACTGGCCTTCTTGGCCACAAGAGCACATTTTTAGCTCATGATCACCTTGCTGTCCACCAGGACTCCCAAGTCCTTCTCTGTAGAGCTGCYTTCCAGTAGGTCAGCCCTGGCCTGTATTGGTGCATGGAGTTATTCCTTCCAGTTCCCCAGAACTTGGCATTTCCCTTTGTTGAACTTCATGAGATTCCCCTCTGCCCACCTCACTGGCCTCTTGCGGTCCCTCTGAATGGCAGCACAACCTTTGATATATCAGCCACTCCTCCTAGTTTTCCATTGTCTGCAGACTAGCTGAGGGTGCACTCTGCATCAGCATCCAGGTCATTAGCGAATATGTTAAACRCTATTGATGCCAGTATCAGCCTCTGGAGGATACCGGTAGTGTCTGGCCTCCAACTGGACTTTGTCCTGCCAATCCCAACCCTCTGAGCCCAGCAGTTCAGCTAGTTTTCAGTCTACTTCACTGTCCATTTGTCTACCCTATACTTCATTGGCTGGTCTATGAAGATGTTAGAGAAGACAGTGTTGAAAGCCATGCTAAAGTTGTGATAACAACACCCACAGCTCTCCACTCATCCACCAAGCCTATGTTATACTTCAGGAAAACACATAATGCTACAGAAACTAGGAAAATGAGGTCAGAAAGGCCTAACTACAATCATTTTCATCAAAAGGTTGGTATCTGAATCTATCCCAAAAGCAGATTCTGAGCTTTACAAATAGTGGTAGTTATATACAAAGCTACTCACTCACTAATACAATTCTGTACAGAACCAAACTAATTAAATTGATTCTATTCTGGAAAAGATTAAGCATGAGAGTGTAGAATAGATAAACCTTCACACCATATTCAYTCATTTTTCATGTAACAATCCTTTTTTTCTACAGTAACTTGTTTTTTTTCATCTTAAGATTTGAAATCTGAAAGACTATATTCTAATCTATGCATAATAATTTGTGGCTCTGGAGAAAATTGATCACTAGTTTTATATAGTTCCTCTATCTGCAGTATTAACGGAAGAATGAATTCAAATATATTTTGTCTCTAGCATGGGCCAATATGTATTTTGAGATATATTTGCTTTTCAAATAAAATCACAGGCTTAGTCACTCTACATCTTTTTACCATTATTTGAAAGAAAAACATATGCTAAAATATGAACATGAATGCTTTAAAAAAGCTTGCAGTTTGAATTTTAAAATAAATTATCCCTCATATATTCTTTCAAAATAAACTTCCTAAAAAATTACAAAGAAAGGAAAAGTTACTGCTATTGAAAGTATCTCATTTAAATGTTAAATATATTTTATCTAAAAAATKAATTTCAAGAGGTATGCCTTTTAATTTCCATTCTAATAGCAAATAACATGGAGAAACATTTTAATTATACATACAAGCCCCACCTTTACTGTTACGTTTGTATAGTAATGCAAAGCTATATACTGCTCTTCTATTCCTATTCACCGCAAACAGCAGTACCATAAAATTGTATAGGCTAACTACTGTTTTGTGGTACAACTGTTACCAGCTGCAGATGTTTTATSCTTTCTATAACTGACTATCTTAAAAGGCATTTCCCCATCCTCCTTTAAATGATTTTTTTTTACACAGGAAATTTTAAAACTTAAAACTTCAAGTTCCTCTTTTGAAATAATTAAAACTGAAAATATTTATGGATTTGAAAAATTAAATAAGTGAGGTTTTTACATAATGGTTTAATATTCTAAGAGACAGTGTATCAGGCTCACTAACAGACTAAAGGACTTTTGTAAAATGTGTCATCTGGCCACTAATTTGAGGTGCCATAATAGTAGTAATACACCTTATGTGTCACTTCTTATGAAAGCAGGGAGAACTAATATATTTTGGCAGCTTTCCTTCCTTTAGACTAAATGGACCTCCTTCTCAAAACTGTGCATGCAGCCTCTCATATATATTCCTATATATAATTTCAGGAAAGAAATTCAGTAACAGGGAATTCAGTTTTTAAACGTTTGACCTAACAAATATGATAGGACAAAAATTTATAAGGTATCTGCACCTTTGGACTTCGGTCATCCAAAGTGGACTGATCCAAATATCAGATGAATGAAGAGGACAAGGAAAGGAATTCTATGGGGGATGAGATATTCCATAAATAAGAAAACCAAGAAAGTCTGGCCCCTTTGTTCAGTTGACTTTAATATCAAAAGATGCAAGTTCCAATTGAAGCTATTTCCACAGCTGGGCATTTACTCCCTTCCATTTGTGTTCTTTCTTAGGGGCTATTTTTGTTTCTGATGAAAGGTTTGCTCACAATGCATCCTCTTCTTTAGAGAGAATACTAATAGAGACTGTTCATCTCTATCCAGCTGCCTATTTTCATGAAATTTGAAAAAACAAAATATTTGTTAGATGCCCACTCATTCTTCCATATTCAGCTAAAATTGGCCAACTGATTAAAATGTATTGGAAAGGACGGCAAAGGAAGCACTCAAAGAGATAAAAATTTGAATTTAATAAGAAATCACATAACCTTTTTCATTATAAAACTCAGACCTAAAAGAGGGCATATCCAGCTTCTCCCACAAAACAAACTTTGCTGAGTCTTTAAAATATGTAGAGACTTTCACAACAGATTGACACTATTCTCTAGGATTTGTGGACATTAACACTGAAGGTGGACATATTCCACTGTGTGAACGGGAGAACTAGGCATATATTACACGATAAGAGTTCATGCCACACACTTCATGCACATTAAGGCAGGGATGCTAAAATCTCTTAACTATTGTCAAGGGAGCAGCAAGTGTGGGCTGCTCCACAAGGGAAAGCAAGCTGGGAGCAGAGAGCGAGAGCAGAACGGGCATGAGACATCTTCACCAGCATGGAGCACAGTCCCACCATACAAGTTCCACCCAAGAAGAGCAAAGCAGATCTGGTAAGAGTAACCATGGTTGGCCAGTGATAACCAGGTAAGTCTACAGTAATAATCAGGTTCAGGTTCAAGGTCAAGCCAGGAACTCAAGTCAGCAGGGCAGGATGAGGATCTGTCAGGTAAATGTCCCAGCACAGCTGCAGCACAGCTCAGGCAAGGACCAAGGCCAGGYGCTTGAGCTCGAATGCAGCTTCCAAGCAAATGGAGGGAGGTCCACAGCAAGGCTTCTCACAACTCTTTCTGACACAGATCTTTTCACAAATCTGACCAGGTTACACAGGCACACCGGGTCAGAGCTGGCCTAGGGCGCAGGCAGTCATACCCCTAGGAAGGGGTGTACATGCTCAGGGCACTGACAGCTGCTTCCCATCTGTAAAGTTACAGTGCAGGAGAGATCCAGCTGTCACATGTGACTTCTAAGGGATAATTTCCCTTAAAAGTTATTATGGTTGTTATGAGTCAATTAGCAAAATAAACTGACTATAGTCATTTCACTACACATTTTAAATATGCATATCACCCTTGCTCTTCAAAATAAAGAAAATATTAATTCATTAACTAGAATAAGATGATTTGCATTAATTGTTTAAATAATGACTTTTCATCATATCTTCTGCAAAAGGCTATTTATATCCATCTGTCTAATTAAAGTATTCATTTAACTAGCTAGTGATCATTTCATGCAATATGTATAAAGAGAAGTATATATGAAAACAGATAGTGTCCTGTTGACTCACTGTTGCTTCCTGCCTCTTCTTTCTCTTTCTCTGGTAATTTATCTCTCTAGAACCAGGAGGCAAATTCAGGAAGTTGGTTGTGATATTCACTACATTTTCAGTACTGAGCAGATTCGTTAACGTACCCAGAGCTACTACAATGCTACAGATAAATTTCAGCAAAAAGAGAGGGAAGCTTTTCTTCAGTCACGCAATTGAGTTTCTCCAGTGTTACTAAACAATATTTTAAATAAGAAATTGCTAGGATAACACATATTCAACACAGTCAGTAGGTTGCAATCAGTATACACACTATTACCTTCAGTSTTACTAGCTTTCAAGCCTTAGAAGAGTAATTAAATAGTTAATAATATGGTATTTTGCAAGACTATTTTAAATCTTATTTCCAGATGCAAGAAAGATTTTTAAGTCCCTTAAAACAGCAAAAATGCCAATTACTTTCAGACTAAATGCACAAGCAGAGGAAACGTGAGATAAAGCAAGAGGATTGAAGAAAGTTGTGCTGATGTGTAAACATCTAATCAAGGCTTTCTTGTTTTCTGAGTGGTTCACAGACTACTCTGTAGAAATTCACTCTCTCCCCCCTCCCCCCTTTCATCCCCCCCCCCAAAAAAAAAAGTGAATCATTTTTCTTCACCTTTTTAGGTTCATCTTATGCCAACATTTATGGTTTGCTTAACAGACTTGTAAGTGTTCATGGAATTAAAAAAAATCAGTACATATCCTAGGAATGTGAAAAAGATGTAAAATAGCATAATAGCATTTGGCACTTGTTCATGCCATGTGTAGGGTAACTACAATATTAGCAAGCCCTATCCTTCCAACTTACATCACTAGATGCGAAATTGATGTATACTGTGTATTTTAACGTATGAGTACAATTCAGATTTCACCAGCTCTGATCAATACATGCTGTGTTTCCAATGACAAGTCAGAGAAATCACATTAAGGAATGTGCGTGTGCGTGTGCATGTGCACATGTGTGTGTGCACGTGTGTGTGTCTCCCCCAAAGCCCCTGGCAAGATTTGTGCCATTGCATACAAGCTGCCCACAGGCTACATATACAACTTTTACTAGAAAAATCCACCGCACCAGTTTGAATATATGCCTTTGAGAGAAGAAAAATGCTAGATCTAAGCCTATTTGGATTTTTCTTTTTTTATAACAAAAGAAGCAGTGAAGGCCTGTGAAGTTTATCGCCTGTGCAGCAACCCGTACCTTTATAATTGACAAAGAAATTGTATCATCATCGATCAACAGACAATTGCAGAGGGGATAAGACATACCAAATGTTCTGCTACAGTAGGTCCTGAAAGTTGCTGTCTTCTCTTTTCTTCTTCTCCACTGACAGTGTTTTCAGAAAGTGCCAGTTACAAGCCAGCGAGCAGGAACAACATCAAGAAAATTTTGCTCTACTTCCCCCAAAATGGAAAGTTTAGTATTCTGACAGCCTTTCTCTTTTTTTTTAATTCTTTCTCCACTTCTTCAGCAATATTAACATCATCTTAAATTTAAAACTATACATTATAGTGCAAATTGAAAGGCTTACTTTCACAAAATTTCTTATTTAAAACTAAAAAAATCCCACTAGCTTTACAAAAAATGTAGAGAAGCTAAGTCTTCACCTGCAAAATCCATATTTTCTAACATCTAAATGCATTAAAGAAAATGGAGGTATTTAGTGCAGWATGAAATACAGTAGGCTGATGCTTCATAATCAGAGAAGGTCCTCTGGAACCTCAAACATCAGGTTGGTATTTTAGTATTTTGAGTACAACTTTCCCTCTTCMTTGAGTACCAATCTTGTTTTAATGGACAAAGACTATGCAATAATAAAGTTAGTTTATATGTCAAAGAAGTATTTTTATTATACAATTAGAATAGATAGAAGACAGTTTTTTGGTACACAAGCCCTCTATTTATCTGTATCTATAGATTGTCAGGTCATATATCTATCTACAAACCTTGGCTTATATCCATCCTGAGACATCATGCCTGCAACTTCCTCCATCCCTCCTTAATTAATTAGACTTCCCCCCCCCCAAAAAAAAAAAAANAAAGAAAAAAGAAAAAAAAAGAGAGAGAGAGAGAGAGAAAGGCTGTCAGAAGACTAAACTTTGGATTTTGTGGGAAGCAGAGCAGAACAAAAAAAAAAGAAACAATTCGGCATCTGGGCAACATATCTGTGGGCTTTGAATTATTTCCCAGCCTTCATTTGTTCTATCAGTACATACTAGAGTTTCATTGAAAACTATCAAATTCCCAAAATTCTGGATCTTTTCCTGTAACTAACTACGGTTTTGCTATGCTTACTGGATTTTCTATGCTTAATATTCTATACTTAGCCTAGAACATAATAGTTCTCCTGTCCCTATCTTATATTTTAGATACATATTTTAACAATAGTAGGGACCAGTTTCATCCAAAAATCCATAGCCCAGCTCAATTTATTTTTTTTCCATTAAGAAAAACCACCTTCTATTAATATATTGTGGATTAAGAGGTCACCGAAGAATAATAATTTTAGTGTTAAATACTAGTTCCAGATTCCGCTGCCTAACTCTGTGAGAACAATAAYAACAAAAATACAGCAGAGAAATTAAGACTTCTTATATACATTTCTTTAAATTACAGTTGAAGTCTGAAGGTATCTACTTAGCATTGTCTCTACAGTCAGTTGTAATCTCTGTTTGCTCTGCTGTCTCTTAACCTTCCTAATCAGAATCACTTAAAATACATATTTTACTAAAATATGTTTAAGAGAAATCTGGGTGGCATACAAAGTCTTCTCAATGTTTTCTATCTATAAATCAAAAAAATAGGGCGTTACACAGAGTAAGCTTAGACAGTCTTAATATTCCCTGTCATGCAAAAGTGTTAAAAGTATATTTCACACACAACAGCTTTCTGCTCTACTACAGGAAAACAATTATGTACTGTCTTTCAGTATTTACTACTTTAAGTATAGAAAAACAAGGAATGCACATTCTGCTTTTTAATGAATTATATGGTAACTTAAGAAAAATGGTTATGTTTTACCTTTCACAATATTTTGAAAAGTATGGGAACTCCTAATGCTTACAGTAAGAGATAAGAATAAATGTTCTTCCATTCAGCCTTTCATACAGTATTTCCTAATCCTTTTAAAAGTAATTTTTATGCAAACACTACCACAAAAAACACTGAACAAACAGGTCAGCCAAATCTAGTTCTATTTGATGAGCCCAGAAGCAGTTCTGTTCAACACCTGCATTGACTTCTTTAACAAGAACTCATGCCTGAATATTCCTCCCCTCAAAGTTACTGCATAGATTATTTCATAGAGTAAAATTAGAATGTGTGTTTCATGTTTTTCAAAGAGTTACTCTCACTAAAACAACATACTAGGTAGACTTTAAAAATACATTTTATTTAGTATTCTTTAAAAACTGAACAGTGTTTGGAAATTAATCTTACACATTACTGAAATAGCTYATAAAACGTTTTTAGAAAAATAAACTGAAAATTAAATGCAAAAASTTTAGGTTTGTCGCACTGATGGTTTGACTTTAACGGAGAGAGGAAGTCATTACAGTTTTAAAGTAGCTAATTTGCATTTCACAGCTATATAGGTAGTTATTAATTCATTAATACTTCAAACAGAAGTTTAGGTTCCATTTTAGAATGGTTTTTATACAAAAAAACATCAGATTAAGGCAATATCCTGAAACCAAAATGCTACSTGGACTGTGTGGAGGCTCAACACTAAAAACAATGAAAACAAATTAAAACAGTACAGAGGTTTATAAATTAGGAAATCCTGTGGCATATAGAGTACACAGAGAACAACTATTTCTACAACAAGTTTTACAACATGAATGTGATTACAAAGTTATAAATAAGCAGAATGTTAAATATTAGAATTTCCTTAAAATGGTAATTAATTGACTCCATTTTGACCAATGGAAGCAGACATTATTAACGGCTAGGAATTCTCTTACCTGAAGGAATACATCTCTTCCTAGACTTGTTTGTGAAGTAAAAGGCTTAGGTTATCTTATTCTTGTCCCACCCCTCCCCCCCCCCGGCTGCCTCCCAACATAGAATAGCGTCCTCTTATTTCTGCAACAGTGCAAATAACAGCCTTCCTCTATTTTCAACAATACAGTGTTATTCTTTTCAAATTTAAATAGACATCAAAAGATTCAGAAAACTCATCACAACTCCATAATTTCCCAGTCTAATCATGTGAATAAGATTGGGTTTTGCTTCTAGCTTAAAAGCTAATTTAAATTAAGTAGTGATTTTCATTCTTTAGGACTCCTYCCTCTACCGACTCAGTTATCCAAAGCTCAGATACAATTTTAAATTTTTTACCAAACGTTCGTCTCAGTGCTTTCATTTCTTTTACCCGGGAGTGATCTTCTCCTATAACAACATGGGACACACCTTCTTCTAGGTGAGGGACTACTTTTGCACCATAAAATCTGAGCTCCAAAGCTCTAATTGATAGTCTTGTTCCATGGATCTTTGTTCTGGGATCATTAACAACAGCATAACAGTCCACATAAATAGTGTTTCCTCTGAACATACTGAGTTGGCAGCTGTTCCATGAATAACGTTCTTCTAATTCAGCAATCACATCCAAAGACATCATCTTATTATCTTTCATTCTTGAGAACACTTCTTTTAGTTGTGCAACATCTGCATCTGTTGTATAGCTGTCTCCATAACAATCATACTCACGAGCAAAATGTTCTTTTGTGTCAGGACACATGTGAATCATAAAGGCAGGCTGCCAAGGTACAAGCATTTTGGTTTGAAAACACTGGAGGAGCCACTCTGCCTTCACTACATCGTACTTGTTGGAAGCAATGATGTTTTTCACTCTGACATTCTCAGTTCCTACAATGACACAGTAAGTGTCTGGTCCAGGGTTCTGGACCACACTGCCACCACATTCAGCTATTCTGCTTTCTAATTCAGATTTTGAATATCTTSCTGTTCCTGTCATAACACAAAATTCAACATCTTCAAATACATTTGAAACCTTGTTTATATTAGAAAGATCAGGGGCTTTAAACTGCTCAGCAATTCCAATTATCTTCCTCACCTTTGGTACAGTTTTCTTTTTTTTCTCTTGTGGTTCTTCATCATCATCTATATGAAGGTGTTTAGAGGCCAGCTTCCCTTCTGCTTTGCTTCTGAGATGTTCTAACATGTCTGAAGTCATGCATTCATACCAYTCCTTGTCCTCTCTTATTCTCTCAATTCGGGGGAATCTCAAAGTACAGTCAGTTTTATACATATCGCTGTTAACAATTTCAGCTGCCTTAATCTGAACTATTACAGAGTTACAAGGTTCAATGTACACTTCAGGTTTTTCAGTTCCACACAAAATGTTGCATGGAGGGTCCTTCCTAAGGTAGGGCTTCCAGTGTTTAGCCAGTTTCAAACCCAGATCATACAATTCCTTCATAGTATAACCAGAACCAACACGACAAATAGAATGGAAAATACTAGGTTTTTCATTTGGACGTGGAGTCTCTGCAATAGCGCACAAAAAATGAGACATCATTCCACCACGTGAGCCCTTTCCCCAGTAACCACCAACAATCAAAAGGTCTAGTTCATCCATCAACCCACTCACATATTCTGGCTTGATTTTTAACCACCCTTCCCCACGTTTGTCAGGCTTGTAAGATGACATGGGATCTTTCACCATAATTCCCTCCTCTCTATTATCTATTGCTTCATTTAAAGCATCAATTACTTCTTTTCTAGTTCTGGCACTTGTTTTATGTACAGTATGTATTCTCCCTGTTACTGGGGTAAATACATCACTTAAGATCTCGTATCTTTTGCTTAGTTTTTCATGGCCTAACTTTTGATTGTTAACCATTAATACATCAAATACACAGTAGCAGGTTTGCAGATCAGATTCCTCCACCATTCTTTTTATGTCAAATTTGTTTCCTTTTTGCATGAATGTTTGTGTCTCAGGATTGTAAGCCATCATTTCACCATCAAGAATGCAATTTTGCACATTGCTTTTAAATACTTTATGAATAAATGGAGTTAATGAACCTTCAAGAGGTGAAGCACCAAACTGCTGAGTATAGTCAAACCCATTTCGAGAAAAATACTTATATACATCTCCATCTTTGTGCATCTGCATACGCTCACCATCCAATTTAGTTTCTATGTAGAATATCTGATTATTCATTTGTTTCTCAATTTGGTGGACATCAGCAATAGCAGCAAGCATTGGTTTAAAGGCAGAAAATAACATGATAGAAACATCACTAAGTGAGACAGTGGGATCATGTAGTTGTCTACAGACTTTTTCCAGATCAGTTGTGACATTGTGTAATTCAGTTGCATCAGGGTGAAAAATGGAAAATATAGTTTGTTGACTAACACCAAGTTTTAGATCCTTTATAATCATCCGGATAAGCCATTTTTGTTCAAGTGCTGAGCTCTGAGTAATTAACTGAAGGAGACTTTTCTTTAATAGACCCTTGTTTTTGGCAGCATTATTATTAGCTATTGCATCTAAGAGTTSATTGACCTGTTCTATTGTCAGTCTGCCTTTTTTGGGGCACCTAGGTTTTAATACAAAGTATGCAATCATTGCAAAATCTCCAGCATCTCCACGTGAGCCAGCAGGTGTTCTGTAATTCAAAAGCTTTGCAGCATCTTTTCCATCTTTTGGTAGATTAAGCAGTTCAATATATAATTTTGCAAGCATAGTTTCTTTAATTCCGTATGCCATCCTTTCTCTTTCCAACTGCGGAAGAATAAGTCTCATTGCTGGGTAAAAAGAATCTGTAACATCTTTCTCATTTTGATGAAGAGCATCATGGAACCTCCTCCAGGAATCCAGAAAATCCTTGAAATACCTGGTTTTCTCTGGCCGAGATTTACATGTCTGCATCTGCTCCAGAGTACAGCACAGATCAGCAAAGGGCACCTGAGAAGCTACTGTTTTTTTAGGAGAAGGCTGAGAAGCAGGCRCAGAGGCCATCAGGGTTCACTTTTCACTAAGAACAAGAAGATACATATACTTATTTGAAGAGGAACAAAATGCCAACACATTATCCTATCTCAAGAAAAACGCTAGGATTTACTGAGGTAATTCATTATTTCAAGATCACCAGCGGACACTTTTGTGCTTTGCTACCCGTGGCGGCAGCACTCGGCAGCCAAACTGTGGAACAGCAGCAGAAAGCAGTGCCGCGACAGGACGATTACGACAGCAGAAGGCAGCGTGATGCCCTCCCGACACCGCGAAGCACGGCCGAGGCACGACCTCCGGCAGCCTGCARCCAGCTCCCGCAGCTCGCAGCGCGCTGCCGCCGGGGCGCCG